>NC_135479.1:159588132-159888132 GCF_052094955.1 Ictidomys tridecemlineatus | reverse complement strand
ATTTATTTTGTCATTGCATTAAAATAAAAGTTAAGGCACAGTAATATCAAGAATTTTGTTTGAAAGTCAGTAAAATGAATTATAAGTTGTCAACAGTTTTAAGAGCTTATGTTAGTCACAGTGACAGAAGCAACTCACAGCATTTTCTGGTGGAAACTCACAGAATGTTCAAAAATGGAATGCTAGGAAATCCTATTTTCTCTGAACTTATAGTTTATCGCAGAAAAATTAGTGTTTCATATCACTGGGATAACCAAAAGCTGAAACTCCGCACATATTTCTCATCTGAAGCTTGCAACACCAATGGTGTCTTCATCCTGAGAGAGGTTTCAGGAGGGAATGAGGGGATGTTAATCTCTTTTCTTAATCAAAAGTCCACTCTTTTCCTCCCTCAGAAAAGAGAAATAAAATGTTCACTATTTTCCTCCCTCAAAAAAGATCAAGGCTCTCAATTACCTACTTCATACACACTATATTTCCCATCAATATAAAATTCTGTATACTCTTTCAATGGTATAAATTAAAATTATCCATGAGGAAATTTCATATCAATGAAAAGTTTTCCTAAAGAAAAGCAAGTATCTATATGATTATGTTCTACTTAAACTACCAAAACGACCTTTTTCAAGTAAGTTGAAGAAAAACAGATTTGAATGCAGTTAACCTAGCAGTAAATTAGGTTTATCTGCAAAGCTAAAAATTTTCACCATGCTGATAAGCACTGACAGTAAGTCACATGTATGAAGTCCTATATTTGCATAAGTGTGTGTTGAAATTCTACAATTAAAAGCTAAATGTCTCCAGAATTACATTTCCATGTCAATTGTTTTCAAATCATGGAAAGAATCATCTACAGATGATAAGATGCACTTTTCTGCACAGTTGCTATAATTACCAGAAAGAGCAATAGCCAGCCATGATTGCACACTGTGAGACCAAAATACCCAGAATTCAGCAATGATAGTTTTATGCAAAAGAATGAGAAGACATTGTCTTCCATTTGTTTGTAATTTATTAAAGAATGTGGTAACCAAAGGAAACTATGTTTAAGAAACTCAGAGAACCTATATTCTTAGCAACTCCAGCCTACTCTGTGTAAGCTACAGCTTTCATCTCTTTCTTTTGTGGTTAACATAATATAACATTGCTTCCTACTGATAATTTACAAAGTTAAGGTCATCAGCAATTCCAGTAAAAAGTGACCATCATTTCTAGAATACTTTTATAGAAAGCTAAAAGCATACTTAAAATTTTGCGTTTTTCTGTGGTGTAAAAAGCCAAGTTAGAGGCTGGGAATGTGGCTCAGCTGTAGAGCGTTCACCTAGCACATGCAAGGCCCTGGGTTCGATCCTCAGCACTACATAAAAATAATAATAATAAAAACAATAACTAAAGATATTGTGTCCAACTACAACTAAAAAAATGAATATTTTTTAAAAAGCCAAGTTATAGTTTTTATATCCTGTCAATAAATGTATTATTGTCATAAGATGCAAGAGTTGCAATCAGTAATATCTCCTGACATTTCAGAGGAGCAGCTCAGCAGCATTCCCACCCAGGAAGGTCAGATTCCACAACAGTGAATTGAAGGAGGCAGAGTTCACAGGCCAATGAGCTCAGCTGACAGAAGGATTACTATGGAAAATGGCAGGAGATTGACACCTCCTATAGTTGCTTACAGTCAAGAAAAGAAGTATGAAAAAAAATAGAAGACGAAACTGCACTCATTCTATTGTAGCTTATTAACTCTTAGCAGACTCTGGCTTTTCACTTTTGCGTCTGCTTTGGAATTCCTAAGCTCTGAGCACTGTAATTGTTCCTTGACTATGATCTTCATTTGAGCAGCAAAGAATCTTAGGGGATTATATCCCTCCCTATATAAAGTTGATTTAAACTGCTACTAAACATATTATGGCAGGAAGATTTGAGCACATATAAAATATACCTCCAATTGTTGTGAGTTGCCACAGGAAGATGCTAAAATTAAAATTATCCATGACAAAACGTCATATCAATGGAAAGTTTTCCTAAAGAAAAGCAAGCATCTATCTGATTACGTTCTACTTGAATTACCAAAACAGACCCTATAGGTAAGTTGAGGAATAATAGATTTGAGTGTAGTTAACCTAGCAATAAACATATTTCTTTTATTATCTTCTTAAGAGTCTTATTAACATTTTATTGTAACACAGGTTGACCCTCATTTCTATGAAAATTTTATAATGAAAACTAATGAAAACTATGGCTCATATAATTTCCTTTTTCCATGGCTCATATAATTTCCTTTTTCCATCTTGTAGCAATTAGAAAATTGCATTGACTCTCTAGTAACTATTCTGCTGCTGTATGTCATGAAGACAAAAGTCTACTAAGGTAGAAGGGGCACTAGGAAGTATAAATAACCAACAGATCTATTGTGGGCAACATTTGAATCATTATTAACCTCCATTCTTACAGGTAAAAAATAATTATCCCTTCATAGTGTAATGATACAAATGAAACTAAAGAATCCATTGATGACCTAACAACCAGAATTGAATAATCAAGTTAACTCAAAATATAAACCAAAATCATCTTTGAAACCATAGTGAAACAGCTACTGAGGCACAAAGAAACAGGCTGCCAGCTTTAACAAGTTATCACAAATAACCAGAATTCAAGGTTCTAGGTGATTTGAATAGACTGAAGATAAAACATTAAAAAAGTGAGGAATTATATTTTTTGGAACAAATGTGTCATGGAGGATTTCACATTAGGAATAAATTTTTTTAAATATTTTATTTTATTTTTTAAGAGAGAGAGAAAGAGACAGAGAGAGAGAGAGAGAGAGAATTTTAATTTTTTTTTTTTTTTTTTTTTTAGTTGTCGGCGGACACAACATCTTTGTTTGTATGAGGTGCTGAGGATGGAACCCGGGCCACACGCATGCCAGGCAAGCGCGCTACCGCTTGAGCCACATCCCCAGCCTTTTTTTTTTTTTAAATTATAGATGAACATATAGTATCTTTATTTATTTTTATGTGGTCCTGAGGATCTAACCTAGTGCCTCACACTTTTGAGGCAAGCACTTTACCACTGAGCTACAGCCCCAGCCCCAGGAATAAAATTTTGCACAAAGTCTTTCATCAAAAAAAATCTTCTAAGTTGGTCATATCTCTCCAAAATAAATATGAACAAGAAGCCATTAATATAAATAAACTTTTTATACTCTTATAATATTTTGGAAAGAGCAGGCCAGATCAATTTTTATATTTTATCTCCCTCTTCCTCGTTCTCCTACTAATTTGCCTTATGCATGGTTTAATTTTTTATTTAGGCTGGATATAATTGAATATCTAAATATATTTTGATATGATTATGCTAAGAACATTATGTAGTAGTCTAAAAAATAGGTACATTTACATGTAGTTAGGTGAATAAATTTCCAGGAAAAACATACATGTATATACATATAAGTGTGTGTGTGTGAGTGTGTGTGTGTGTAATAAAAAATCAGTTGTAAAAGTTTGCATACAGTATGACTTCATATATTCCAAAAATACTAAGAAGGACTATACTATATATAATTCTTTTTATCTAAATTCTGAGCCCCTAACACTCAATTGAGTTGAGCCTTCTAGTAAGAACTTGGAAAACTTGGTGTTTGCCAACTCAAAGGAGGCATTTTCCAAGTTTTCAAGATGGAGTTCAATCTTGAGAATTTCATGTCTCTGAAAAATATTCAGCAACTTGTATAAGGGGGACAAGGACGTGGGCTTGGTGAAGGTATGAAGATAGAGAGGCTGTAGGTAGAAAAATTTTAATTTTATACTCAGCATATGACTCAGCTCCTACAAGGCAGGCTAAAGGACATTATCAATACTCACTGAAAAACTCTGAAACTAAATTTCCTATGTTGAATCTTTCTTCATTCATTCCCTCAGCTTCCAAATACCCTGGCCATCATGAGTCTAAAAATATTTTATTAAACAAAATAAAACTACTGATCTCAAGCAGCAGAGAAGGAATATGATTAAAAAATATATATATAGATAGAGACCAGCAATTATTAAATGTATTTTATATGATACTAGTTCTGAAATACTCTCATTGAGAAAATAACTCTAAGTTTCAAAACTTTCAAATAATTATAACCTGTATTGGAGAGTCAAAATTCACATCAATATATTAAATACATTAAAAGTTCTGAGAAATTATGCAGTAACCAAATATATTAATCTTTGTTTAATTTCTCCTTCTGAGCTCTAGTCCCATTTGACTTTCAATGTATCCAAAAGTGTCACTGAACTAAAGTGTTATAGACACAAACGCGATCTTCTCTGGTTGATTCCTAAAGTGTGCAAACCATTCATTTACCTATACAGATAAGAAAATTTAATCTCAGTCTTTACTTTGCCTTTTGTTTTGTTTGGATACTGGGGATTGAACTCAGGGACACTCAACCGCTTAGCCACATCACCAGCCCTATTTTGTATTTTATGTAGAGACAGGGTGTCATTAAATTGCTTACTTGGTGCCTTGCTTTTGCTGAGGCTGGTTTTGAACTTGATGATCTCCCTGCCTCAGCCTTCTGAACCTCTAGGATTACAGGCATGCATCACCATGCCCAGCTTCCTTTGCCCTTTATACATAATAGAACATCAGTTCTGTTAATTCCAAATACAACTCATGCATTTCTGTACATTACTGTCTATATTTGCCATTAGCATTGTAAGACAATTACCAATCTGTCTTACCATAACTACTGCTGTGAACTCCTACCAGGACTCTCATATCCACTATTTCCTTCTGTATTAGTCTGATAAAACTACCATAAGAAAAATACCACAGGCTAGGTAGGCTTAAAAACAGAGAAATTTATTTTCTCACAGTTCTAGAGGCTGAAAATCCATGATCAAAGAGATTAAAAATTTTATATCTAGTGATGACTCTGTTATGGTTTGATTCTGAACTGTCCTCCAAAGAGTCATGTGCTTAAAGGCTTGATCCTCAAAGCATCAATGTCCATAAGTAAGGCCTTTACGAAGTGATGGGATCATGAGGCTAATAATCTCATCAGTGGATTAATCCATTTGATAGATTAATAATTTGAATAGATTCATGGGAGATGATAGAAATTATAGAAAGTGGGGCCTTGTTAGAAGAAGTAGGACAAGGGAGCATGTCCTGGTAGAATGCATTTTGTCCCGTGGGCCCTTCCTTTGTCTCTCTGCTTTTCAGATGCCATGAGATGAACAGCTTTCCTCTACAATATCCTTTCTCCATAATATTCTGCTTCACCCACCCCAGCCCAAAGCAATGAATCTGGCAGACAATGGAATGAAATCTCTATAACTGTGAGCTGAAATAAGTTTTCCTACTTCAAATTGTTTCAAGTATTTTGGTCACAGTAACAAAAACCTAACTAACACAGCCTCTTTTCCTGTATTGCAAATGACCACCTTACAGCAATGCCTTCCCATGTACAGAGAGATGGAGAAAGAGCTCCAGTGTCTCATTCTCTTCTTCTAAGAATACCAGTCCTAACAGATTGACTTTACTTAACTTTTATAATGTGTCCAAATATAGTCATATTAGAGGTTAGGACTTCAGTATATAAATTTTAGTGGAACACAGTCCAATCCATAACAAACCCTTCTACTTAAATCTCCATACTTCAACTAAGATGCTACTTGAAAAATGAAAATCGGATCTTGTCACTCTCCTTCAGAAATGGACTTTAATAAAACCATTGATTCTTGGCTTGTTCTGGCTTCTGCTCATCTCACCAACCTCCTTGTTGTGCTTTCACTATATTTAACCTTATTTAAGTTCCTAGTACATGGTGTTTCTATTTATCTCAAGTCCTAGGCACAGGCTGTTTCATTCACTCATTGTTCTGCCTTCCCTCTTCACCTGGAAAACTTTCTCTAGCCCCCAAACTCTCTAAAATGGTGTAGAAGTATACTAAATCAATCTACAACAATGCCTTGTACTTTTTGTTTATTACAGGAATCTCAGTTAGATGCTGCCCATTTGTGCAATTAGTTGGTAGAGTCTATTCTCCTTATTAGACCACAAGCAATATGAAAACAGGGATCATAGACATTTTGCCCAGCATTTTATCTATAGCAATTTGCATTGTTGCATTTTATCTATAGCATTTTGCATTGTGTCAAATAATTGTTCAATAAATGTACAAATATATCTAGAATTTTCTTAGTTTACTTGAAAAAAGATCATAAGGCCTACTTATATCTTGTTTAAGCAGAATTATACAGAACAAACTTTGGAAAACATGCCCAAGAATCTGAAATTTGCTGAGATGAAGAAATATTCTTGGGGGAAAAAAAGAAATTTCAGTGAAAATTTTACTCAAATCTATGATTTAGAAGATCATATATTCATTTAAGGAAAAAACAGAAAGCAGGATTAGAAGAGATTCTTAAAAATTGAGATTCTTGAAAATTTTTAGAAGAATTAATTCAAAATGAACCTATTTTCCTATATTTATTCTATCAACTGGTGATTCTGATCAGAATCAAAGTCCTCTTTTTCAGGTACAGGACCCTACATGTGAGTGGTTTTTATATATTCACTTGCCTCTTTATGATTATAAAGAATTTTCTCTGTTTTTTTATGACTGAAAATGCATGTTTGTGATAGATGGAAGGGCATATGAATATTTGCCTGCCCCCATATGTATAAAATTCTTCATATTGAATGAGAAATTAAAAACAAAATATTTTCTAGAAATCAGGCTTTGTGCATCAAAAAGTGTTTTTTATAAGCTAACATCAAAAGTTCTGTCATGCTGAGATATGCTATTCCACTTTTTCCATATTTAAGAATACCTAAAATGAATTTGTGATACCTTAAAATATGAGAAAAGTTTCATCCAGGATGCCTTGAGTGACAAAGGTTCTAGAAGATCTAGGTACATGAGTGCTAAGAGGATAAAAGTGCTGTCACCATATCATTATAATGAATCACCTGATTGTCTAAATGCTAATGAAAATTCTATTTCTCAAAATTATCTAGAGATTCATTTAAAAGCTGGTAGAGAAAGAATAGTCAATGTGGAAATATAAGTCATTCATAGGAGCTCGTGGTATATTATGTCCCATAGTGGATCAGGTGATGAAGAGGCCTGGAACTCAAGATCATAAAACCCTCATTAATTTGTTTTTTCCTAAACTCAGGATAATTTGCATTCATTCAATTGTAAAGTTTGCTTTTACATAATCCATTAGAAAAGGGTTTGCTAAGCAAATGAATATTATATATGAGATTATGGAGATGTTTATCCTTCTTCAGCCAAACTATTCAAGTACTTAAATCTTTTTCATATAAGCAATTAATATGATCAATATAAGAGATGCTTATGTATTCATTAGAAAAATTCCTGTGGGACAACTACTACTTGGCAAGGCTTTGGATATGATTAAACATAAATTATATTATTATATATAAATGTATGAATTCAAGCAGGAAACATTTGGAAAAGTTGTTTATTAACTGATTAATAGCTGGCTGTTTCATTTCATATTTCTAACTTCCTCATACATAGATATAGATTTACTAGTCACTAAAACAGACAAAATAGATGCCATGTGTATCTGAAATTTAAAGTTTTGTTTTCTCTAAATAATACTTATTTCAAACTCTCAGAAATGTCTTGCTTCCTTTCTCTACTCATTGTGAACTAGAATGGAAATGAATGCAACCACCCAGACTCTACCTCTGGAACCAACATGTCTGTGCCAGTCTGAAATGCATCTAATAACACAAAAAGAAATGTGAGCACAAGGAGAAGCCATAAAAACATGTCCATGGAAAGTGTCATCTACCTTGCTTCAAACTTTGTCTTAAAAGAAAGACATTGGGTGTCTAGCATAACATATACTTCCATTATAAATCCTCAAGTATTCTGACAAATCCTCAATATAGAAGAGAAATGACAGTCATGAAAATATGGCTAAAGTTGAAAAAAAGAAAACCAGAGAGTCTATAAAGAAAAGCAAACTTGAATTATGTCACACTAAACACATGCCAAAACAGCTACTGAGCTTTTCCAAGGCTGCACTGATGTACATTTTAACTAATTAAGTAAGATATTAACTCCAAAGTATCTAATACATTAGCATTGTCTAAATGCTATTGAAAATTCACCTGGAAAACTTTCTCTAGCCCCCATTCGCTCTAAAATGGTGTAGAAGTCTGACATATTTAGTTATTCTAAACCACTTCCTCGCTCTTGGGCATGAAGTCCAAGTGAGTTTTCTGGAAAATAACAACATTTTTGTATTTAACATTCTATTTCTTTCCTTTCTCCCTCCAACTTACCTCCATCCCTCCTTCCCTTAGCTCTACTTCTTCTCCTCTCATTCCTTCTGAAAGGAAAATTTCACTGAGGTCTGTAATATATTAATGATAAATCAAAGCCCCACAAAATGGACTTTTCTTCAAAAAGGAAAACATTCAAAGAAAAGAAATGTGTCAAAATAGAATATGTGTAAATAATTTGCAAGTTATAACTGCAGGCATTATTATTCCCATCCAGAGGGCATTCAATAAATGCAGCCTAATAAGGAATTCCTAAGTGTTTAGTAAACTTTTAATGTCTTTCCTATCACTTATCACTGACAAATGCCATGGAGCATTTTGCATAAGATTTAATACAGTCAATACTCTGAGAAATCAATTAAAATGTAAGCTGCCTACAGGCCAGTTTCTTCCCTAGGGGTGAGGAAAGCATGTTCTCTTTGGACCAAAGTTACCTCTATGTTAATCAAACAATTCTCTGAAGTTGTGGATAACTTGTAATACCACCCCAGCCACCTCAGAAAACCAATTAGAACTTCCAAGCAGAGTTCTGTACCAACTCTCATATAGCAACCCCCAATACATTGGAAAGGTAAAGAAAATGGTGATCTTTTAAGGGAAAAATGTGTTTTTATTTTAAACTTTAAAATTATAACCATGACTTTATACACATAATATCTAGGGAAAACAATAACATATCTACATTCTTACTCAGAATGTTTGCTTCAAAAACTAACAAAAATTTTGAGAACATTGGGCAATATCAGTGTTCTGATAAAGTATAAATCATGATTCCTAGGTTAAAGGACCCTCAACTAATATTTGCATTGCACTCATCATTTACAAAACAGTATTATATAATTCTCATATTTGATATCAAAGCAAACCTATAAAGTTACATTTTACTATTGTTGCAAATCAATACTTGATAAAAAGGAAATTGAAAGAGAATATATCATTTGCTCAAGATCATGGCTCCAGGAGGAAGAAAGCTGGGCTTAACCCCAGTTCTTCTGCCTCTACATTCCATGCTCTCTCCATCCATCCAAGTTGTCTCTACATTTCCATAGAACTTGAGAAGCCACAAGTAATGTCAGAACTTGTGTAACTTCAGGGCTGTTCAGAATGAAGAATTTTGTCAAAACTCCAGCTTGAGAATTTTGAGTTTATCAACTCAGTATATGAACATCTGTGGTAAGGCCTTCATCTTGGGTTCAATTCCTCTACATGGGCACTTAAGAATATCAATCTTATTCATAATCCATAACAGTTAGGGGTTTTATATTTAAATTCAAAAATGTTCTCCTAGGCATGAGCTCAAGTACAAAATTGTAGCAATGCCCTCTTAGGCCCTACATCAAGTCTATTAAACTTAAATCTGCATTGTCACGTGGTTCCCAGCTGAACCATGTACACATTAGTTTGAGAAGCATCACTGTGGCCTACATCTTAAATTTTTATTCTAGAGAATTCCAGGTGCTACCATCAGAAGTTTGGAGCTCTGGACCAAATATCAACTATAAGTACTCTGGTCATTAGATGCACTTCTAGAGTCAACATTCTCATTTTATACTCTCATACATGTCAGTGTGTTTCCTTCTCAAAGGAATGAGGAGAACATGGTAGACAGCAGAGCTGTAAGAGTATTGAGGAAAGAGCACTAGAGGATAGGTACAGTGTTATAATAGGTTAGACATATCTTTGTTCAGAAATAAGTTAAATTGATTAGTTAATTCCCTCATGACCAAAAATGTTACACAGCATGTTGGTCCCAGTCTTATTTAGTCTTAAAGCTTATATATGCTAATCTGTAAACACTAACTTAATATACTACCCAATATATCCATACTATCTGGAAGCTTCTATACATGCTGACAACTCTTCTCCTGAAACTTAAAGATAGAATAATTCTGACTATGATGATACATATTGTTCTGAAATAATAATTTGCTTAAGGAAAACAAATGTATACAGGCTTCATCAAGTTTCAAGTCTCAATCAATAATACATGAGAAGTTGGTATTGTTTGGAAGTTTGTTATCAGAGTCAAAGAATTCTGGAATAGAGAGTTAAATAGATATTTCATATAGCAAGAAAACCATGAATAACCAGATAGAGCATCAAATCCAGATCAGTATTGGATAATATCCAATGCCAATTTTAGATTGAACAACAAAAAACTAAAAGGTCAAAAAAGAAGGGTGTTACAGTTCACTTCCTATGGCTGTAACAACTAGAACCCTTCTGAAGTGCTACCAGGCAACTCAACCCATTGTGAACAGATGTCATGCATTCTAACCATGAAGGGGCACCAGGAAAAGAGTACGGGGCCAGTCAAATCAAATTCTCCTTAAATTGTAAAGTAAAATTTCCTTTAAGAAATTAAGCAGAAGTGAAGACAAAAACAAAGTCCCAGGAATAGTCAATTAGTAAGTGCTTGTTTAGAGATTTTAAATGCAAGATCAAGGAATCAATGGAGGCAATAAGCACCATTACTCCTGACACAGGTTTCTAATGTTCTCTTCTTTGCTCAATTGTGAAGTGTGTTCTCTTTCTCTGTTGTTCTCTTTCACGGTGAGTTTCACCAAAGTCATGGAAACATGGAAAAATTGTTATTTTATAAGCATTTCTGCTGGAATGGATAGCATACATGGAATGCATGATATGAAAAATAAAATAAAACTGAAGCCAGTTTTAGTGAGCTGAAGAAGAATCTGTAACAGAAAATAGAAAAATAAATTTATAATTGTCACAAAACTTCCAACAGTGCAGCAAAGCATGTGCCCTGAAAGAAAGAAGTGAAGCTTTTTCTATAATTGAAGAAAGGATCGCAAGCCAAAGTGCACAAGTGCATCTGTATGAAGCAAGGAAAAGAATACTGATGGTACTATCATCTTGCCAGGCAACATCCACATACAAGTATCAAGTTGCCAGCCATGATATCACTGCAGAAAATAGAAAGTCTTATCTATCTATCTATATATATATATACATACATTTGAAAACTCCATGCAAATCTTCCAAAAGCCAACACAAAAGTCAGGAATAGGAAGAAATATTTACTGAGGATCTGCCAAGTATATTGCACTCAGACATATCAGTGATAGAAATAAGATATCTGCATGAGCACTTCATCATGTTTCATTTAAAGTATTCTTGAAATTACATTTTGGGAGAGAAAAATCACCTCCTCACTATCATTTTTAAATTTTCACAGGAATCTAGCTACATTAGACACAGGATATTCCTGTTTAAATAAAGACTAATCAGTTCCTTTTTTCAAATGGATGTGCTAAGTCAAAAGGATAGTAGTCATCATCTGTTGGAGAAAAAATAGCAAAGGAAAAATCTTTTGGCCAGAACATTCAGCACATGATTTTATTAATGTGGTGGCGTTTGGTAAGAGGTGAGATTTGAATCAGGAGGCGAAACTAACCTGAGTTTACTACAGAGAAGGATTTAGAACATTGAAAGTTTCCAAATTCAAAGAAGAACAAGTATAAAGGTCATAATTTATGATAAATGTGTACTGCTGATGAAAGCACAAAAAATTACAAAGAATTAGAGCAAGTTTATAGTTTATCTAGGACACTACTCAGACTCAGAAAGTGGTAGCTACCAATGCATAATTATTGAGCTAAAAAGAAAGTAAACTCTGTCCCTGAGTTTCTGCATTATATATTTACATCAAGCAGTGCCAATGATCTTATGCTGAATTTAATCCCAGATGCAAGGTATTGTGTGAGCATAATTTTTTTTAACAAAAGTTTTTTATAAACCTACTAATTCAAGCTATAGAAAGTACACAAACCACAAGCCAAAATACAATATAAAACATATCTTTTATACATTACAAGTATGTTGTAACGACATGGAAGGAAAGAAAAGTGTGGAAACAAAAGGAAGAAAGGAGAGAAACAAGAAGCAGCCACGAGTTTTCTACTGTTCCCTTGATATCTAAATTAAATTTGAAGATGAAAGTTTTGAATATCAGGAAATGACAGCCAAAATGTTTGTCAACCAAAGCAAAATCATTCCTATTAAACAGTCAGTTTTTCTAGGTTTAATTCTAGTGCTCAGAAGTGTGCCAGCATAAGACATAAACTGGAAATGAAAATAATGCATTTTATGAGACGTGTAAAGGTGAAGCACATTACAGTGAGAGAAGATGACATTGCTGAAAGGACGAATTTGAAGTGATGAGGAAAAATGAACAGGGGAGGAGAAGAAAAGTATTGTGAGAAATGGAGCAGGAAGAACATTATTTCATGTAAATTAAAATCAAAAGTAAAAGGATGACAGTAGCTCTGATCTTGTCAGGCCAAAGTATTTTGGTGGCAGACAGTAATATGAGAATTATAAGCAATTTGCAAACCACAGGTCTGCAAGTATTCACATTTCTCCTCTCTTATGATGGTTAATCAGGGTTTTCTTTTCTGTTTTTGTTTTTTTTTACAGAGCAAAACAAACTAAAAAATATCAGTTTCATGTATCCATGCCAAAATCAGGAGCAGTCTTTACCTGCCAATGAAAGACAGTTCCCTCTGAACCACAGACAAAATTATGCAATAACTGCTTTGCCATTGACAAAGCCCCCCAAAACTCTTTCTTGAGGCCCCTTTTCAGACAGTGAGGATTGCTCAATTTTCCTGGCTCTCTCTCTCTGATTTAGCTACTATACCTGCCCCTTTCTCTGCTAGGGTGCAACCCCTGATGTCCATTTCTGCTGCTCTTTTGGACTGTCAGTACCAGTGTCAGTCTCTTTCTATCTCTCTTCCCTCTCCCTGCCTCCCTCTTTGCTCCTTACTCTATTGAGAACTGAACGCAGGGGTTCTCTACCACTGAGCTACATCCTCCATACTTTTTATTTTATTTTTGAGACAAAGTCTAATTTGCTCAGGCCCTTGTTAAGTGCTGAGGCTGGCCTGGAACTTGTAATCCTCCTGTCTCAACCTCTGGAGACACTGGGATAACAGGCATGCATCACCCTCATTTTCTTTATGTCCACATGAACAATTTCCATCTCCTCTCCTCTAATAATGGCTAACGCACTGTGCTTGCTATGTGCCAGGAATGTTTCCATAAAATACATAATGTATTATATGCTTAAAACCATTCTATATGTTTGATACTTTTATGAATTCACTTTACCCATAATCAACCTGGTTACAAAGAGGATAGCAGCTTGCTTAAAATCACACAAGAGGAAAGGAATTGAATTCAGGAAAATCTGGTACCATATTCCCCTGTCTTAACAAAGATGTTGTTTAGCACTTGTGCAAGTATTCATTGATGTAATGAACATTAAATTTAGCATAATTTGGCGCCATTTTCTATGTCAGGTTTTAGGGGGATACATCAATGAAAAAAAGAGATGACACCTTTTGGGGGGGCTAGTAGTCAGCTTAGAGTTACAGACAATGAACTGGTATATTATTATCACTGAAGAACTCTGAAGATAAATAACAAAGGTGTTTGGAGATAATTTAATAATAATAGGAAATATGATCATCTATGGCCAAGTCCTGAGGGATGACAAAGATCCAGTCACATTATGGACAGCTGGGTGAGCTCTCCAGAGGAAAGAAGGCAGGTAAAGCCCCTAAGGTAGAAGAAATCTTCCTACTTACAAGAAGGCTATCAGAGTAGGAGGAAAGTAGATGAAAAGAGAATTGATATTTGATTTAAAAAGGAGAAAATTAGATCATGCAAAATATTTTAGTCTATGTAAGGAGTTTTTGTTTTGTGTAAAATGTAATAGAAAACCATTAACAGGGTTTTCAGCTATATAAAGTGACATGATCAGATTTATATTCTTAAAAAAAACCTGCTCTGTCATCTTTGTGTAACAGAGTAAATATGGAGAGACCAGAAGGTTGCTGAGATAGAAGCATCTAGAAGTACTGGTGGCTCTATGGTCCTGCTGGAGATGATAATCAGTGGTCACATTTGGGGTGTATTTTGTAAGATGAGCTGACCATAGTGGTGTTGTAGTAAATGCAGGGAACAGATGGAAGGCAGCACTTAAGGCTGACTTTCAGAGTACATGGGATACCATCTCCTGAAATGAGAAACACTGGAATAGATATGGTTGAAATTAAGAGTTTAATTGAATGTATTATATACCTGTAATCTTGAGCCTCCAATTTTGTGTATAATCAAATTATGACTTGACCAGCTCCAGAATAGCAGACTACATTAGAACCCTCAGAAACATTTTGGAATATAAAGAGAAAACATCTTTCCCTAGGTGGGGGCTCTAAAGAGGGAAGAAATCCTAAAATTCTCAGCACTCTGCATGGCCCCACTGATGAAACTGTAATAGAACAAAGCGTGTTTCTGTATCTGAGAGAGCCTGGAACAGTCAACAAAGATTTTGTTCAGCCAAGAATAGAATGGGAAAGAAGTCCAATCTCTCGGGTGGCTATAAAGATGCAAAATTTAGTCCTGAAGTGTCCTGTGATTGTGACAGAGGACTCCACCCCACACCCTACCCCCACTTCAGTCCCATAGTGGACAGCTTTGCAACCGGGTACCAGATGGTAACACACCAACATTTATGATGACGGTAGCAGGGAGTAATGCCAACTCTCAAAGACCAGACAGAATGAGTAACATCATGGATACCTGCATGGGAGAGATACCAACTTAGGTCAGATGGCTCCCTCTGCTGCCAGAACACTAATGCCAGTTTGAGAAGACCAGGGAAAGGGTAATTCTGAATTAATTCAGTTCACATAAAGATAGAGAAAGCTAGAAGTTGACTGAGTTAATAAACTATTACAATCACAGAATGTTTTTACTTTTAGGAAGAGTATGGATTGGTGAGTTTTGAAAAGTACTTGTGTTTCTTTAAACCTGTAAGTAAACTTACTTACAAATTCTTACTGGCTACAATATTAATAGTTCATTGGCCTTCACTCCATAATCCCCTTCACCATCTTAGAGTTTTGCAAGTCACTTCTCATTAGCTCATGAATGGTTAGACTACTGCTGCTCAACATATTCAAGGTCTAGTCCTAGTTGCATTAGCAGGGTTGGACTAAGATAACAAGGTAGGGCTGATTGGACCTTGATATTTCATAATGACTTGAGTGTAGCAGCTTTTCATTTTGTCCTCTCAGAACCTCTCTGTTATGGTTTAAATATGGTGTATCCCAAAGCTCATATGTAAGACAATGCAAGGGTTAGAGGTGAAATGATTGGGTTATGAAAGCCTCAACCTAATCAATAAACTAATCCCCTGATACAGATTGACTTGGTGGTAACTGTATGCAGGTAGGATATCACTAGATGAGATGGGTCATTGGGGATGTGCTTTTGGGGTATATTTTTTTCATCCATGATGAGGGAAGTGTCCCCCCACCTCTGATTCTGGATGCAATACTGTGAGACACTTTTCTCCACCACATTCTTCCACCATTATATTCTGCCTTTCCTCAAGCCCCAAGGAATGGAGCCAGTCTTCGATGGACTGAGACCTCTGATCTGTGATCCCCCAAATAAACTTTCCCTCCTCTACTTGTTCTTGTCAGGTCTTTTGGTTGCAGCAGTGAAAATGCTGACAGAAACACTCCCCTCTATCAAACATCCATATCTATCCTACGACTCAGATATGTGTCTATGGGTGCTCAGAGAAAAAGCTAAGAAACAGATGACATGCTCCTGAACTCAAACAATAAATTTTCATTTTTGGATCAAAGTCAAATTCCCTTGAGGATAATTTTTCTCAAAAAATATCTCTAGTGTCCCTAGGAAAAAACCTCTAGCAGACCCTCCAACAGAAAAGTTATACTCTTTTGTCTGAATTTCACTTTGACAAAAGCTCAGATCCCTACCTACCCAAATAAGTGATACAAATATTAGAAATTTTAGGCTAGGTAGAGGCAGATTGACAGCTCATTAAACCATTTTTAAAAGAGCCAGGTACAGAGGTGCACATCTATAATCCCAGCAGCTCAGTAGGCTGAGACAGGAGACTCACCTGAGTTCCAAGCCAGTCTCAGCAAAAGTGAGGCACTAAGCAATTCAGTGAGACCCAAAATAGGGCTGGGGATGTGGCTTAATGGTTGAGTTCCCCTAAGCACCAAAGAAAAAAAAAAGAATTTTGATACAACTAGCTTTCATCCAGAGTTGTTATTCAAGTGTCATTAAAGCCATTACAAAGGCAAATTTTTCCAGTAATGATGTGCTCATGTGACCTCATCTACTAACTCTTGAATAACATGATAGGATTATACTTAGTTTTCCTCTTCCTCCTCCTTTACTCCTCCATTTTTGTCCCTAAGACTTTAGGGTAAAATTTAGGCAATAGCTTAAATATAATTTCCTTATTCATTTATTTTCTCAAAAAATATTTATGGAAGCCCTATTAAGTGCCAATCCTTGATTCTAGGTGATAGTAAAATATCAGGAAGGAGGACAAAAATAGGATACTGTGCTTATATTCCAAAATGAAGCCAAATAGATAATACAAAAACAATAATCACATACTATGGTTAAAATAATCCAGAGCTACCTGATAGAGAAAAATGGAAGTATTTCTGCAGTCTTAACGAAATCTAACTTCAGAATTAGTTCATTATTTGTTTCAGTCTATCTTATATGTCCTTAGATGATTTGATCTACGTGGGATTATAATATGATTAAAAGTTATTTATTTTTTAACTTTATTTAAACTCACCACTGCCATGGAACCTATGTAACAGTTTTCTATATAGAGCAGAACTGTGGGTTACAAAGACACAGAGGTCAAAGTCAGAGAGATGAGGGCTCTAATCTCTCATCTGCATCTTGCTATCCTTGTGTCCTTGAGCAAGTTACTTGACTTCATGTAACCTCCTGTTACCCATTTACAAAATGGAAACAGTAACAACTCAATTCAAAGTTTTTTGTAAGAATCAACATGATAATAACATAAATATGGATCTACTTGGTTTTACCAATTGGAATTAAAACTGAAATTATTTTACTGTTTAGCCAAATAATCCAAATAATCACCTATCACCCTCTTTCCTCCTAGATAACAATCTCTTTATAGATCTTTCAGCTGATGATTATAACATTTCTCTATTTTTAGTTATGAGATTCTCTCATATCTTATTCAAATTTCTTCCCCCCTCCACAAAAGCAGGACACACTACTGATTACAAGTGCAAGTCTATAGAGACAGCACCTCCATCTGAGCTCCAGTGGCAGTTAAAAGGAAACAGTAAAATACCTAATCACATGAGCAACCACAATGCCTGATGCCAAGTCCACCATTCTCTTTCTTTTAGTTGTTGTTATGTCTGTGTTGAATATGAACTGTTTATCTGTTTCACCTTTAAAAGAGGTATCCAAGTGTTGGCTCTGTATAGGTTCTGTAAGGGCACTTTGGTCCCTTGAATAGGAAAACAGGCTAAAGACAAATGTTCTTTATTGTCCTTACATTAGCCACAGTTGGGGCTCATTCATGTAGAAGAGTACTATGAAACTGTCCCAATTAAATCACAGCCACAATTAGTGGCTGTTTTCCCTATTTATAGGAAACCCCCATATCATAACTAAACATAGGGAATAAGAGCTGAACCCCTGTCATTCTCCTCAAAGCCCTGTAATCTGTGGGCTTTGATCCAAGTCCAGAAGTATTAGGTACTATTATGTTATATTATTTTATTATATTATATTCTCAAGGGCTCTGCAGTTTTCAGAAAAGAGATCATTCAGTTGTAGGCCTTATGGGGAGTAAAGAACTAAAGAGTTCTTCACTATCAGCATCACTGCAAAAGATTGAATGTTTGTGTGCTCTAAAATTCACCTAATCCTCAAGGTGATGATATTAGGAAGTAGGGCTGTGGGAGGTGAAAGTAGAACCCTCAGGAATGGGATTAGTGCCCTTATAAGAGACCCTAGAGATTTCTTACACTCTTTCTCATACTCATGTATGAATACAATAAGTCAATAATCTACAAATCAGAAGAGGATTCTTACTAGCATCCAACCATGTTGTCAACTTGATCTGGGACTTCCAGCCTCTAGAACTATAGGTAATAAATTTTTGTTGTTTATAAGCCACCTAGTCTATACTTTGTTATAGCAGCCTGAACTAACACACAGCCAGCACACCAATGTCAAAGCCTCCCATGGCATTGCATCACCAGGATTAACGCCAAAATTCTTATAAGCAAGGCCTTACAATCACCGCAAAGTATGATTCAGACCATATCTCAGCTATATCCCAGGACTGACTATCTATAGTCCTGTCCCTCTGTCCTGACCTACTTCAGACTACTCTGTACCTCATAGAAAACAGATGATGAGCATCCAAAAGTGTTCTGAGAATCACTAATGTTTTGTAGTAGATGACAGAAGAAGATGACAAAGAAAATAAGAGAAATATCCAGTGTGAAAGAAGGAATAAGACAGAAAATATTATATGGCAGAAGCAAAGTAAGTGGAGTGTTTCTAAGCAAAGTTTAAATTATTAATTAAATGCTCCTCAAATGAACCCCAAGAACTGGTCTTTAAATCTGGAGATTGTTGACCATGAAATAAGTATTTTTGTAGATCAGTGAGGAAAGAAGCTCAATTGGAGATGAAAAGATGAAAGAGAAAAAAAGAATTAGGTGGTATTTAAGATAATTATACTTAGTAGTAGGAACAGTCATTCATTAACATTTAAATTATTTTAATTTAAAGAGGTCTTATTTTTTTTTTTTTTTGCCAGGCACTATGCTAAGTATTTGACATGTACTTTCTTACTAAAATCCCACAGAAACACCATTGGTAAGAAATTGAAATTTAGAGAGCCTTGAAAAATTCCCCAAGGATACAGCTAGGAAATTGAGGGAGGCTGAAAAAGACCCCCAAAGAGACACAAGCCCAAATTCTAGGAACCTGTAAATGTTTACTGGGGACTTACAAAGGGATCTTGCAGATTAAGTCAGGATCACGAAATGAAGATGTTAATTTGGGCTACTGGGTGGGCCCCAAATGTGATCAAAAGTGTCCCAAAAGGGAGGCAAAAGGCAATATGACACACAAGAGAAAAGGCAATACCATTCCCTGAGAAGGAGGTTTGAAGATGCTCAGCTGGTGGCTCTGAGGGAAGAGTGGAAGGCCAAAGGATGCCAAGAACACAGGTCTAGAAGCTGAATCAGACAAGAAAACATTCTCCAGGAGCCTCCTGAGGGAGCACAGACCTGAAATTGGGACACCTTCAAACTTCTGGCCTTCAGAACTATAGAATAAAAAACATGTTGTCTGGAGTTGTTGAATTTGTTGTAATTTGTCATGGAAGCCTTTACAAACTAATCTGGAGGTGGTCGTGATTCTACCTATAATACAAATTCTATAATACATCGAATTATCAAAAAACTACAGGAAGACAAGTGGGGAAAAAAAGGACAGAAGAAAAAAGAGAACTGAAGGAAGGAAGGGAAGGGAAGAAAAAGGGGAAGGTAAAACAGCAAGGACGATTAAGGAGAGGAGAGGAAAGGAAAGAATGGGGCCCTCAAATTCCTAAAGTCCATGGCTACTTCACCTCAAGGACTATCATCCCCATTTGAGTTCAAGTGAGCTGGCATGGGCCCATAGGTGAAAGTTAACTCTATAGAGTAAAATTACAGTGCAGAATAACCTATAAATCCTGAGGTGTCACAGTCAGAGAGAAAGCAGAGTGATGTAGTTCTACTTTAGAGGTCAACTGGCTCAGTAACTACTAGAAGCAGCCAAAAGTTAAAGACACAAATATTAAATGGTTACTGATTAAGTTCAAAAAAAGAACTTGATTCATGTTGTACCATCCACTCAAGTAAGGCCTTAATTTGCTTTTAAAGATATATTCTATAAAGTTTTATTTATTATTTTAATGCTATCATCTTGCTATTACTCATTATGGGCTATAACTTGCTATAGAAAAATTATGTTGAAGCTTTTTATTTAGATGCTATAAATAATATATTTTCAACAAGCACTTTATAAATGTTTTGCTACTTAGTTATATTTAATTTCATGTTTAAATAGCACTTTGATAAATATTAATGAGTAAATCTCAAAATATACATCTGTAGCCAATATTTAGTAAAGAAAAAGGAAATTTAGAAGGAAAATAAGTGCTTTGTGTGTCTAACACCTTTATTTAACAACCCGAGACTCATGGCAACATCTGTCCCTTGGGTTCAAGCATGTATCTGAGATTCATCATAAAGACAGAATCTTAACTCTGAATCCCTGTGCCTTTGCAGGATTCTTTTCTAAGTTAATTACATCATTTTTCCTAAAAATCATATGCTGTGTTTTGAAACCCTCTAAGATTTGTAAGAGATTAGGGGAGAAATATTTGGAGTCCCTTCATATATTCCGAATGTCCATAGGATGGTGATTTTCCTAATTTTCTAAAAAAATATTCCTCATAGTATAGGGGTAAAAGCTATATTTCATTGGAGAATTAAGAATTAGTGAGGATAAAAGGTAAGGTACATTCTTGGGAAGAAACACATTTAATTCAGTCTCTCCCCTTTCAAAAGCAGAAAGGGAAATAGCAACCAAATTGTACAGCATATGTAATATCTATTTTTAGATAAAAATGCCAGGCAAAGAGGTCTTATTAAAGTCCATAGCATTATCCTCCACTTCTAAAGATTGTTTTTTCCCCTGGCACAAAAGGGCAGGCCCGTTGCTGTTATTGCTGTCCAAAGGCCTGAGTTAACAGCGACATCTAGTGGATTATGGATATATGATGAGAAACAAATGTGGAGGGAGGGACCAGAGCAAATGCCTGGAAGGATGCTCCTAAATATAAAGTTTTCTCATTTGTGTAGCTTTGTCTTCTGATGGAACCAGTGAGGTCATTCAGTCAAAAATATTACTCTGGGACAATAGTTGAAAAATGGAAAAGTCACTTACCATTCACTGTCAGGGAGTGAAGGATGGCTGTTGTCAAATCCCACTATGTCAATCTGGAACTGGAAATATGGCAATATTTTGGGGATTATTTTTAAATATTATTAATTTGAGTATAGAAGATTATGCTTCTATGATAGGAGAAAGGTAGCTAAATAATCTTCTATATGTCAACTCTAAAAATCTTTCCAAAGATATTAAATTTCACATTTTCCCCCTTATTTCTCTACAGAAAAGGCCACCTCAGACCACTCTCCAGCAGTTCAGACTCTGGCACTGAGCCCTTAGTGTTAGACCAGCCAGCTACACTATTCTGTCCCTCTTGCCTCAGGTGCCAGCCGCTGCATCCTTTGTCTGGTTGCTGGGTCAGTAATCTCTCTTGGCATCTGCCTTTTCCAGCTCTTCTGTCCTCCTCCCCCTCCATCAAGAAATCTAATTCCATGTTGGCAGGCAGAAGGTCAGAAATTTTTGAAAGCCGCATCTTCTACTGCCCACACTCAGGTCTCACCTCTGCACATACTGACCACTCCCCTTTTTATAACATCCTGTATCACTGGAACACTGAGAAGGTTGTCACTTGAATCTTACCCTCACATCTGCTCCCTCCCCCCTATCAGCAGCAGGGATGTCTTTTATTAGTAACATCATGCCTCATCTGTCCCAAAGGCTCAGCACATCTTGTCATCCATCATGGGATGAGCAGCCTCTTCAGAGTTATCAACTCTGAGCCTTGCCTCAATCACAGGTGTTCAGAGGCCAGAGCTGGCCCAAAGCAACTGGGGAAGAAAAAACAACAGTCCCCTGAAATTGACACAACTGAATCTTTGAATAGTGGGCCAAGTTAAAGCCAAGGACTGCAAACTTAAGTGACAGAAAAGACAAAGGACAAAAATCACACCCAACCTGAACAGGTGACAGTTTTGTTGCTTTCTACACTTTGAATTGACATGTTCAAGACAAGTTTGCAGCAGTCTTTTAGGGGAAAAAAGTGTTTTTAAATATCTACATGATTTTTACCCACTAGGAAAGAAAATTTTAATAATACATGCTCTACAATTTTATACCAGGTCAGGTTTTATTTGTTTGTTTGTTTGTTTATTTGTTTGTTTTTAGTTTTGAGAGGGGACTGTATCTATTTTTATTTTGAAAATACAAACTGCATATAAATATATTCCACAAAAATATGGTTTCATCTCACTTGTTCTCAATCTTTTATAATTGCTATGCTTTCTCTGTCTCTTGTCCCTCTGCCCAGAATAGCAAAATCAGAACTATCTGGAAAAGGAACAATAAGAAAAAGAGAACAGAATAAAAACTGAAAAGAATAAAAGACAAGTAAGAAAAAGTAAAGTTACAAGTCTTTAAAGTTCACTTTAGAGATGTTATTTCAGTGTTGCTGTATTCTCCATATAGTATTAAGACTTGATAAAATTGTTTGAGCTGGGATACCATATGTAGATCATATATTTCCCCCTCCTTTTTAATAGATGATAAAACAAAACTTCAAGTTTAAGTTGTTGGGTTCATTGGTTGGTTTGTTTCCAAGAGCAAGAATCAGAACCTAACTTTCTGGTTCCTAATTATTGTTCTAGGTATACCTATATACATTTTTATATACAAAAGAAGATGATTATATTAAATAGGTGAGTTCTGTCTTACATACTTTTCTAGTTCTATAATAAATAGAACTATAATCACAGAATCAATAAAATCACCTGATCTATCGAGATGAACCATGGGATTGGGAAAAGAAGTAAAATCAACCCTTTAAAAGTAACTCCAGAAAAAGTTGAGATAGCACCACATCAACAATGTTCTTTCCCAGAGTATATAAAAGGGAGAAAAAAAAGAACACAGATATAGACTTTTGTGAAGAATCAAGACCTGAAAAGAGTTAACACTGGTCATAAGTTCAGACTTATGACACTGAAGAATATTAGGGTAGAAGAGTTGGGTAAAGGGATTGTGTTTGGAACTTGCTTGACCTCATCTTGCTCTACCTGTGTAACTAAGAGGACATTTGGTTTGGTATTATAGGAAGCCTGTGTGTCATCCCAGGACTAATGCTAAAGAGAAAGGGATAAGGAACAAATGAGTTTCTGCAAATGTATAAAAAAAGAAAGTTCTTCCATCTTTCACAAACTGAATAATGGATTAAAAATTGATGCTCATCTGTAGCTGCAGCTCACAAAGCCATCTTTCATTATTCATTTAAAATGATGATTTTTCATTTCTTTGCCCTAAAACTAGTTCCAATTTGGTAAAGAAAGAAACTATCATACTTAAACATACCTGAGTTGAAATCCCTGTCCATAGTTTCCTGGTTATGAAGCCAGGCACTCACTAAACATGATTCCCCCTTCAGTGTGAAGAAAATACATACCCATCATCTCTTACATAATGTCCTTATGACTAGATTCAGAATTTTTCTTAGAGAACAATATTGTGAGTCTTCTGAATTTTATATAACACCTCCAATTTCTGAGGTAGCACTTAGTAAGCAAACATTGTTATTCCTTCAGGAAAAAGTATCAATAATTCACTGAAAAGGATAAAACTTATTTTTGGTTTTATGGAAATTGAAATTGTTACCAAAGCTACAAAAAGAAATTTTAAAAATGAGGAAATGAGGACAACCACTCCATTCACAATATCCTCAAAAAAAATAAAATACTTGGGAATCAGCCTAAGAGGTGAAAGACTTATACAATGAAAACTACAGAACCCTAAAGAGAGAAATTGAAGAAGATGTTAGAAGATGAAAAAATATACCTTAAAAAAATATATATATATACCTTGTTCATGGATAGGCAGAACTAACATCATCAAAATGGCTATATTACCAAAAGTTCTCTATAGATTTAATGCGATGCCAATCAAAATCCCAACAGCATTTCTTGTAGAAATAGAGAAAGCAATCATGAAATTCATATGGAAAAATAAAAGACACAGAATAGCAAAAATAATGCTAAGCAGGAAATGTGAATCAGGTGGTATAGTGATACCAGACTTCAAACTATACTACAGAGCAAGACTAACAAAAACAGCATGGTACTGGTACCAGAACAGGTGGGTGGACCAATAGTACAGAATAGAGGACACAGAAACCAACCCACAAAACTACAACTTTCTTATATTTGATAAAGGGGCTAAAAGCATGCAATGGAGGAAGGATAGTATCTTCAACAAATGGTGCTGGGAAAACTGGAAATCCATATGCAACAAAATGAAACTGAATCCCTTTCTCTCAGCATGCACAAAAGTTAACTCAAAATGGATCAAAGAGCTTGAGATCAAATCAGAGACTCTGCGTCTGATAGAAGAAAAACTTGGCTCCAATCTCTATATTGTGGGGTCAGGCTCCAAATTCCTTAATAGGACACCCATAGCACAAGAGTTAATATCTAGAATCAACAAATGGGACTTACTCAAACTAAATAGTTTTTTCTCAGCAAAAGAAACAATAAGAGAGGTAAATAGGGAGCCTACATTCTGGGAACAAATTTTTACTCCTCACACTTCAGATAGAGCCGTAATATCCAGAGTATACAAAGAACTCAAAAAATTAGACAATAAGATAACAAATAGAGTATACAAAGAACTCAAAAAATTAGACAATAAGATAACAAATAACCCAATCAACAAATGGGCCAAGGACCTGAACAGACACTTCTCAGAGGAGGACATACAATCAATCAACAAGTAAATGAAAAAATGCTCACCATCTAAGATACCATCTCACTCCAGTAAGATTGGCAGCCATTATGAAGTCAAACAACAACAAGTGCTGGCAAGGATGTGGGGAAAAGGGTACACTTGTACATTGTTGGTGGAACTGCAAATTGGTGCAGCCAATTTGGAAAGCAGTATGGAGATTTCTTGGAAAGCTGGGAATGGAACCACCATTTGACCCAGCTATTCCCCTTCTGGGTCTATTCCCTAAAGACCTAAAAAGAGCTTGCTTACAGAGACACTGCTACATCAATGTTCATAGCAGCACAATTCACAATAGCAAGACTGTGGAAGCAACCTAGATGCCCTTCAATAGACGAATGGATAAAAAAAATGTGGCATTTATACACAATGGAGTAATACTCTGAATTAAAAAATGACAAAATCGTAGAATTTGGAGGGAAATGGATGGCATTAGAGCAGATTATGCTAAGTGAAGCTAGCCAATCCCTAAGAAAAAAATGCCAAATGTCTTCTTTGATAAAAGGAGAGTAACTAAGAACAGAGTAGGGAAGAAGAGCATCAGAAGAAGACTAACATTAAAAAGGGATGAGAGGTGGGAGGGAAAGGGAGAGAGAAGGGAAATTGCATGGAAATGGAAGGAGACCCTCAGGGTTATACAAAATTACATACAAGAGGAAGTGAGGGGAATGGGAAAAATAATACAAGGGGGAGAAATGAATTACAGTAGAGGGGGTAGAGAGAGAAGAGGGGAGGGGAAGGGAGGGGAGATAGTAGAGGATGGGAAAGGCAGCAGAATACATCAGTCAAGAGTATGGCAATATGTAAATCAATGGAAGTGTAACTGATGTGATTCTGCAATCTGTATACGGGATAAAAATGGGAGTACATAACACACTTGAATCAAAGTGTGAAATATGATTTATCAAGAACTATGTAATGTTTTGAACAACCAACAATAAGAAAAGAAAAAAAATTTAAAAAAATTTATTGATTTTTTAAAAATAAATGACAGCACAATGTATTACAATTCTTATTACATGTATACAGCACAATTTTTTCATACCTCTGGTTGTATATAAAGTATGTTGACACCCAATTAGAGTCTTCATACATGTACTTTGGATGATGATGTCTATCCCATTCCACCATCCTTGCTAATCCCCTGGCCCCTCCCTTTCCATCCCACCCCTCTGTCCTATCTAGAATTCATCTATTCCTCCCGTGCTCCCCCTCCCTATCCCACTATGAGTCAGCCTCCTTATATCAGAAAAAACATTCAGCATTTGTTTTTTGGAGATTGGCTAATTTCATTTAGCATTATCTTCTCCAACGCCATCCATTTACCTGCAAATGATATTATTTTATTCTCTTTTATTGTTGAATAAAATTCCATTGTGTATATACGCCACATCTTTTTTCCATTAATCCACTGAAAGGCTTCCAGGTTGGCTCCACAATTTAGCTATTGCGAATTGTGCTGCCATAAACATTAATGTGGTTGTGTCCCTGTAGCATGCTGTTTTTAGTTTTTCACGTATAAAATGAGGAGAGGGATACTTGGGTCAAATGGTGGTTTCATTTCCAGATTTCCAAGGAATCTCTCCAAATTGGCTGCACCAATTTGCAAACCCACCAGCAATGTATGAGTGTTCCTTTTCCCTGCATCCTCAACAACACTTATTGTTGTTTGTGTTCTTAATAGCTGCCATTCTGACTGGAATGTGATGAAATTTTAGAGTAGTTTTGATTTTCATTTCTCTAATTGCTGGAGATGATGAACATTTTTTCATATTTTTGTTGATTGATTGTATACCGTCTTATTTTTTAACTTAGGACATTACAATTTTATTATTCCATTTATATAGCTTAAGTTTACAATAAATTATTTTCATATATATAGAAAACACAAATACTTCAATGACACATATGGTTTTGTAGAACTGTAAAATCTATTAGAAGAACATCATGACTGTTTCTTCATCCTCAAATACACATGTTTAGGAAACCTTTAAAACATTGTTTAGTATAATTACAGAACACTCAAGTTGTTTAATATATAATGGAAAAAATTGCCATTAATAGTTTTAGATCAGAATATTTTTACTTATTTTTACAATATTATACAACAATTTCAAGGAGGAACTGGCTAAAAGGTAAAAATATGGTATGAACAAAACATAATAAGAAAATTAAAATGTATTAGGTTGTAGGAAACTGATGCAGCACTACTTTATATTTTTCTTCCTAATGATGTTAACATTTCCAATGCATATGCTTTAGAGTACTGATCTATCAATGGGGAAGAATTGTTTAGTATACATGTTCCTAAAGTTATTTTTCACCATGAAGTTGCATATTTTAAAACTTTATTGAGGTAAATGATATTTTAGGATAACCATTTCATTTTTTTTTAGATTTTCTTAAAATAATTTGTGATATTTATTTGATTCACAATAACTCAGGACAGTTATATATTAATGAAAACTGTATTCTCTGACTATAAAAATCCTCCGACCTTATCTTGAATATTCTTTGTATCACAACACTAAGTCAACACCTACTTTCCTTGATTTTAGTTGTCTGGCATATTTTTGCCTATTGTTTTTTTTTTTTAATTTTTATTATTGGTTGTTCAAAACATTGCATAGTTCTTGACATATCATATTTCATACATTTGATTCAAGTGGGTTATGAACTCCCATTTTTACCCCGTATACAGATTGCCGAATCACATCGGTTACACATCCACTGTTTTACACATTGCCATACTAGTGTCTATTGTATTCTTCTACCTTTCCTATCCTCTACTATCCCACCTCCCCTCACCTCCCCTCCCATTTTCTCTCTCTACCCCATTTACTGTAATTCATTTCTCCCCCTTGTTTTTTTCCCTTTCCCCTCACTTCCTCTTATATGTAATTTTGTATAACAATGAGGGTCTCCTTCCATTTCCATGCAATTTCCCTTCTATCTCCCTTTCCCTACCACCTCTCATCCCTGTTTAATGTTAATCTTCTTCTCATGCTCTTCCTCCCTGCTCTGTTTTTGTTCTCCTTATATCAAAGAAGACATTTGGCATTTGTTTTTTTTGTTTTTTTTTAGGGATTGGCCAGATTCACTTAGCATAATATGCTCTAATGCCATCCATTTCCCTGCAAATTCCATGATTTTGTCATTTTTTAGTGTAGAGTAATACTCCATTATGTATAAATGCCACTTTTTTAATCCATTCATTAATTGAAGGACATATAGGTTGGTTCCACAGTCTAGCTATTGTGAATTCTGCTGCTATGAACATTGATGTAGCAGTATCCCTATAGTACACTCTTTTAAGGTCTTTAGGGAATAGTCCGAGAAAAGGAATAGCTGGGTCAAATGGTGGTGCCATTCCCAGCTTTCCACGGAATCTCCATACTGCTTTCCAAATTGGCTGCACCAATTTGCAATCCCACCAGCAATGTACAAGTGTACCCTTTTCCCTACATCCTCGCCAGCACTTGTTGTTTGACTTCATAATGGCTGCCAATCTTACTGGAGCGAGATGGAATCTTAGGGTGGTTTTGATTTGCATTCTTCTGACTGCTAGAGATGGTGAGCATTTTTTCATTTACTTGTTGATTAATTGTATGTCCTCCTCTGAGAAGTGTCTGTTCAGGTCCTTGGCCCATTTGTTGATTGGGTTATTTGTTATCTTATTGTCTAATTTTTTGAGTTCTTTGTATACTCTGGATATTACGGCTCTATCTGAAGCGTGAGGAGTAAAAATTTGTTCCCAGAATGTAGGCTCCCTATTTACCTCTCTTATTGTTTCTTTTGCTGAGAAAAAACTATTTAGTTTGAGTAAGTCCCATTTGTTGATTCTAGATATTAACTCTTGTGCTATGGGTGTCCTATTAAGGAATTTGGAGCCTGACCCCACAATATAGAGATTGGAGCCAAGTTTTTCTTCTATCAGACGCAGAGTCTCTGATTTGATCTCAAGCTCTTTGATCCATTTTGAGTTAACTTTTGTGCATGCTGAGAGAAAGGGATTCAGTTTCATTTTGTTGCATATGGATTTCCAGTTTTCCCAGCACCATTTGTTGAAGATGCTATCCTTCCTCCATTGCATGCTTTTAGCATCTTTATCAAATATAAGATAGTTGTAATTTTGTGGATTGGTCTCTGTGTCCTCTATTCCATACCATTGGTCCACCCACCTGTTTTGGTACCAGTACCATGCTGTTTTTGTTACTTTTGCTCTGTAGTACAGTTTAAAGTCTGGTATCACTATACTGCCTGATTCACACTTCATGCTTAGAATAGTTTTTGCTATTCTGTGTCTTTTATTTTTCCATATGAATTTCATGATTGCTTCATCTATTTATACAAGAAATGCCATTGGGATTTTCATAGGCATTGCATTAAACCTATAGAAAACTTTTGGTAATATCGCCATTTTGATGGTGTTAGTTCTGCTTATCCATGAACAGGGTATTTTTTCCATCTTCTAATATCTTCTTCTATTTCTCTATTTAGGGTTTTGTAGTTTTCATTGTATAAGTCTTTCACCTCTTTTGTTAGGTTGATTCCCAAGTATTTTATTTATATTTTTTTGAGGCTATTGTGAATGGGGTGGTTGTCCTCATTTCCATTTCAGAAGATTTGTTGCTGATATACAGGAATGCCTTTGATTTATGCGTGTTGATTTTATATCCTGCCACTTTGCTGAATTCATTTATTAGCTCTAGTAGTTTCTTTGTAGACCCTTTTGGGTCTTTTAGGTATAGAATCATGTCAACCGCAAATAGTGCTAATTTAGGTTCTTCTTTTCCTATCTTTATGCCTTTAATTTCTTTTGTCTGTCTAATGGCTCTGGCCAGTGTTTCGAGAACTATGTTGAATAGAAGTGGTAGAGAGGGCATCCCTGTCTTGTTCCAGATTTTAGAGGGAATGCCTTCAATTTTTCTCCATTCAAAATGATGCTAGCCTGAGGCTTAACATAGATAATTTTTACAATATTGAGGTATGTTCCTGTTATCCCTAGTTTTTCTAGAGTTTTGAACATAAAGGGATGCTGTACTTTGTCAAATGCTTTTTCTGCATCTATCAAGATGATCTTATGGTTCTTATCTTTAAGTCTATTGATGTGGTGAATAACATTTATTGATTTCTGTATACTGAACCAGCCTTGCATCCCAGGGATGATTCCTACTTGATCATGATGCACGATCTTTTTGATATGTTTCTGTATCCAATTTGCCATAATTTTATTGAGGAGTTTTGCATTTATGTTCATTAGAGATATTGGTCTATAGTTTTCTTTCTTTAAAGTGTCTTTGTTTGGTTTAGGAATCAGTGTGATGTTGGCCTCGTAGAATGAATTTGGAAGTTCTCCCTCTTTTTCTATTTCCTGAAATAGCTTGAAAAGTATTGGTATTAGTTCTTCTTTCAAGGTTTTGTAAAACTCTGCTGTATACCCATCCAGTCCTGGGCTTTCCTTAGTTGGTAGTCTTTTGATGGCTTCTTCTATTTCCTCAATTGATATTGGTCTGTTTAGGTTGTCTATATCCTCCTGACTCAATCTGGGCAGATCATATGACTTATCGTCGCCTTCCCTAACTTCTATTTTATTGGAGTATAAGGATTCAATATAATTTCTAATTATCTTCTGTAATTCTGAAGTGTCTGTTGTGATATTGCCTTTTTCATCCGGTATGCTAGTAATCTGAGTTCTCTCTCTTCTTCTCTTCATTAGCATAGCTAAGGGTCTTTCGATCTTATTTATTTTTTCAAAGAACCAACTTTTAGTTTTGTCAATTTTTTCAATTGTTTCTTTTGTTTCAATTTCATTGATTTCAGCTCTGATTTTAATTATTTCTTGCCTTCTACTACTTTTGCTGTTGGTTCGCTCTTCTTTTTCTAGGGTTTTGAGATAAAGTGTGAGATCATTTATTTGTTGGTTTCTTCTTTTGTTAAGGAATGAACTCCAAGCAATGAATTTTCCTCTTAGAACTGCTTTCATTGGGTCCCATAGATTCCTATATGTTGTCTCTGTGTTTTCATTTATCTCTAAGAATTTTTTAATTTCCTCCTTGTCTGTAACCCATTGATCATTCAGTAACCTATTGTTCATTCTCCAAGTGATGCAGAATTTTTCCTTCCTTCTTTTATCGTTGATTTCCAGTTTCATTCCATTATGATTAAAGAGGATGCATGGTATTATCTCTACTCCTTCATAATTTCTAAGAGTTGCCCTGTGACATAATATATGATCTATTTTTGAGAAGAATCCATATGCTGCTGAGAAAAAAGTGTAACTGCTTGATGTTGGATGGTATATTCTATATATGTTAATTAAGTCTATTAATGGTATTATTGAGTTCTATAGCTTCTTTATTCAACTTTTGTTTCGAAGATCTGCCCAGTGGTGAGAGAGGTGTGTTAAAGTCTCCCATAATTATTGTATGATGGTCTATTTGACTCTTGAATTTGAGAAGAGTTTGTTTGATGAACATAGCTGCACCATTGTTTGGGGCATATATATTTATGATTGTTATGTCTTGCTGGTGTATGTTTCCCTTGAGCAGTATGCAGTGTCCTTCTTTATCCCTTTTGATTAACTTTGGCTTGAAGTCTATTTTATTTGATATGAGTATGGACACGCCTGCTTGTTTCGGAGTTCCATGTGAGTCATATGATTTTTCCCAACCTTTCACCTTCAGTCTATGTATGTCTTTTCCTATCAAATGTGTCTCCTGTAGGCAGCATATTGTTGGATCTTTTTTTTTTTTTTTTGATCCATTCTACTAGCCTGTGTCTCTTGATTGGTGAGTTTAAGCCATTAACATTTAGGGTTACTATTGAGATATGGTTTGTACTTCCAGCCATATTTGTTTATTTATGTTACTTAATATGATTTGTTTTTCCTCTTTGATTATTTCTCCCCTTACTGTACTACCTCCTGCTGTTGTTTTTCATTGTTATTTTCCATTTCCTTTTCCTGTAATGTTTTGCTGAGGATATTTTGAAGAGCTGGTTTTCTAGCTACAAATTCTTTTAACTTTTGTTTATCATGGAAGGTTTTAATTTCATCTTCCATCCTAAAGCTTAATTTCACTGGATACACAATTGTTGGTTGAAACCCATTTTCTTTCAGCTTTTGAAATATGTTGTTCCGGGATCTTCTAGGTTTCAGAGTCTGTGTTGAATGATCAGCTGTTATCCTGATTGGTTTATGCCTAAATGTAATCTGCTTCCTTTCTCTTTTACCTTTTAAAATTCTCTCCTTATTCTGTATGTTGGGCATCTTCATTATAATGTGTCTAGGTGTGGAGCTCTTATGATTTTGCACATTCAGTGTCCTGTAGGCTTCTAGGATTTGGGATTCTGTTTCATTCTTCAAGTCTGGAAAGTTTTCTCGTATTATTTTGTTGAACAGATTGCTCGTTCTTTTGGTTTGGACCTCTATACCTTCCTGTATCCCAATAACTCTTAAGTTTGGTCTCTTTATGTTATCCCATATTTCTTGGATGTTCTGCTCATGGTTTCTTAACAGTCTCGCTGAGCTGTCTATGTTCTTTTCAAGTTGAAATACTTTGTCTTGTCTGATGTTCTATCTTCTAAGTGTTCTACTCTGCTGGAAGTACTCTCATTTGAGTTTTCAATTTGGTTTATTTCTTCCTGCATTTCTAGGATTTCTATTTGTTTGGTTTTTATAACCTCTATCTCCCTGTAACGTTTATCTTTTGCTTCTTGGATTTGTTTATGTAATTCATTGTCAAAGTGATCTTTCATTGTCTAATTTTGCTGTCTAATGTCTTCCTTTAGACTCCAGATCATCTGAAGCATGTATATCCTGAATTCTTTATCTGACATTCCATCTGCTACCGATATTACCTCTTCTAAAGTTGAATTGACCTGCATTGCTTGTGGTCCTTTCCTGTATTTTCATACTGCTCACATTTCTTTTTGCTTTTTGAAACTGTTGTGTTATTGATTTTCCCCCTATATATTTATATTGCTCTTGTTTAGTTGCAAAGTCTCCCTTTTGTGGAGAAAGACAATGTTAACAGTTCTCAATATCAATAGTACATCATCTAAGCACACATTTTCCTTATTACTACATTTATAGCTAGACTTTATGTCTACAAATGTTGGTTTCGATTATTGTTTACAAATATAGTCATTAGTTTCATGAAAGGCATACCGTTTCTGGTAGCTTAAAGAAAACTGAATTTCAGGTGTAGGATGTTATGTTTAGGGGGAAAGGAGTGAGGGTATTGGTTTAATCTAACTTAGTAACTTTGGAAAGCTCTAACCAATAGATGGGTAATTTATGGAAGAATGTATAGATTCAAATTCCTATCTGTATTTATTAGATTACCCTACTTATAAATAGTAAAATTTAGGGGGTTGCAAGTGGGATAGAGGGAGAAGGAGGGAGAAAAACAAATAACAAGGAAAGAAAGAGAAAAAGAGAGTGGGAAAAAGAATATAAGAGAAAAAAGAAAAGAAATAAAAAGGGGGGAGGGAGGTGGTGCATATGCAATTCCTCTATATTATATTATTCTGGTGATTCAGTTGTTAAAGACCTTTTTCATGCACAATTTTTGGTTTCACATATGTTGAGGTTGCAAGGACCAGAGGGCGAAGGGTAGAGGAGACTGGATGAATGGATGAAAAGAGAGAGAGAAGAGAAAAAAATTTAAAAAAAAATGTCTCTCAGAACTCTTTTTTTTTTTTTTTTTCCCCAGTTCGTGGCATTGTCTATTCCTAGCTTGAGTCTCTGGGTTCAGGATGGTGGTGGTAGTCAGTGTGGGAGGACTTGAGCTTCCACCTGTGGCCTCTCTATTCTTATTCTCTGAGATGTAAACCAGGTGCCTGATCCACTGCAGAATGAAGCTGATAGCCACACACACCAGTTGGTGGGTTTTAAGGGTTGGTGGGATTTTCCAAGATAAGTTCCATCAGTTTTTCTCATAAGGTGTTTGATGAGGTGGGGGGTGTTGGGGAAACCTTATGTTTGTCCAGAGCTTGGTAGGGTGACCTCATGGGCGGGTGACTGGGCCCCTCCTCTAGTTGGGGTGATCTGTCTACCATGCAGGCGGGAGGCTGGGCTCCTCCTCCAGTTGGGGTGTTCTGTCTACCCCACAGGCAGGCCGCTGGGCCCCTTCTCTGGGTCGCATGGTCTGCCTACCGCACAGGCAGTGGCTGGGCCCTTCCTCCAGTTGGGGTGGTCTATCTACCCCACAGGCGGGCGGCTGGGCCCTCCGCCAGTTGGGGTGGTCTGTCTACTGTGATTGTATATCTTCTTCTGAGAAGTGTCTGTTCAGGTCCTTGGCCCATTTGTTGATTGGGTTATTTGTTTACAAAAAGAACTTTCTAAGTTAGAACTTTCTAAAGGATTTTGGCATTGAAGCTATAGGATTGATGACCTATAAATAAATCATAGAGTGATTGTAAAAAATAAATGGAATACAGAAGATAGACATTCATAAGACTATGTAGGATAGATTATGAATGCTCCCCAAGGAATCCAAGGAATTATAGCTTTGAGAGAAAAGCTATGGAAAGGGGAGTGTGGGGTAGAGGTGCATATTAACAATATTTTCTTTAAGAAAAAATCCACCTACCACCTACTCTGTTCCATCACTCCTTCTGTGGGCTCACAGTGAAGAGGATAAGTTCTTTGTACATAGTTTTCCAGGTTTTAAAGCATATATACCTATAATGACTTTGTTAATCATTACATTAGCCAATAAGGAAAAAGGCTGCTTGCAATTAGTGTCAGGATTTAAGTTCTATGACATCATCATGGGAACTTCAGGGGACCCACTAAGGGGTCCTTGAAGAACCCCTTCTCTTCTCAATTCAAAGCTTATGTTTATCTTTCCAACCAACCCACTACTTTCCTGTTTCTAATCTGAAGAACACCTCCCATCCTACCCAGTGAGTCATTCAATACCATTCCACACACATTCCTCTTCAGTACCCCTAGTGCTCCAACTTCCTGAATTCTATTACTATGGGTTTTACAATAGAAAATTATTTCACAGTTTCAGCAGCAACCACAGCCATTCAGCTACCACAGAAAGCAAGAATTTGTTTTCTCGTGGTTCTGTGCAGCTTACAGTAGTCTAGATACAGACAGATATTAAATATATAATTTCTGTACCAAAAATCACTGCATGGAGATGTAGTTTGATTTGAATCTAAATTCCAAGTTTTGAAAGCCCCAGTAGCAATGAGACAAAGGTTCATGGGAGTGAAAACTTTCCATGAAAATCCAGCCATCCACACAAATACCTTATGATTTAGACATTACATTTCTTAAATATCTTCTTTAAAAGATGATGAGTCAGGCCAGGACTGATAATTCAAATGTTCCACTAACTAATAGTGGATCTCTTACAGCTGCTTTTGTTTAAATTCAACCTCAGTAATTGTGTGTATGTATGTGATATATATATATATATATATATATATATATGTATTTATATAAATATATAAATATGTTAATATATATACACACACATATATACATATATCTTGTGTTTTTGCACATATGTATCTAAACCTCATGCCCTAGATGTATATAACCATTAAAACATAGTCTGTTACTATGGGTTGAACAGGGCTGTGTTTTATTCAAGATAGCAGAGTTATACAAGTATCTCCTACAAGAAGATCAATTTACTATTATGCTTATGATTATTTCAGCAATATAACCATGTTCTTATTATTTCACAGGGCATCATTCTTATCCAATTCCAATCCATACCTGTAGGCCCACTGTCCTTTACTTGGTATGCATGTAAATTCATTTTGTCACATTATAAAAAGTGGTACTACTTGTATATTGGGTCTTAAAACACCAGGTGATGAACACTTGAGAATTCAAGAATCTGGTCATTCTTAATGCAATCAACACACTTCCTCTTTCAGCAAAACTATTTCAACTGGGGGAGGGGGGATTAGCTTAGATACTGAAGATTTTAGCTTTAAATGATGACTATTTTCTTAAAATTTTGTATTTAATGGTGACAGTAGAACTAAGCAAAGGGAGAAGTATGTAGAAAAGTATTATTTCAAAGAAATACTTCTGATGTTTGCTCTCCTTGCTGGCCACTGAAGAAAAAAAATTAAATATGTCAGACTACATTATTCAAGGGTTTGTCCTATGTGTTAGATTACAAGATAACCATAAATTATTTATCTTCCTTTTCATATATCAATTTGCACTTGACTTTGCAGCTCTTCCCATCTAAAGCTGAAGCCTATTTCCCTGTTCCATGAGTTTGGCTTGACATTGAACCTTGACATCTGTAGTCTGAGGCAGGACTGAGAATTTACTGTACTGTCAATTCAGTCTGTACTCTGGATTTAAGGGCTTTGGATTTTCACTCTCTCTTTTGGGAGATTCTACTCAGCTTCCATGTAAACACCTAGACTGTCCTAGAGAAGATGAAAGACACTGGCTCAGTCACCTCCATCTTTGAGCAGCCTACAGCCAGCCAGCCCTATGAAACAGAGCTGCCTAGCTGAGGGCCAGCCAATGGCAGACCAGTAAGTCCAGAAGAACATTGACCCACAGAATCATGGACTAAATAAACTAAAATGTTTTAAGTCACATATTTTGTGTGCTTATATTACAAAAGACAATTGTCCACCATATTCTTCTCCATTAGTTCCATTAGTTTTGAAGGACACATTAGTAAATATGCAGATGGGTTCTTAAAATCAAAACTAGGTTGGAATAATGTGAAAATCCCAATAAGTAATGTAAAGGCTTAAACAAATCCACTTGCTCTAATCCTGACGAGAATGGGCAACCATTAGTTTCATTTCATTAATGGATTCAGGTTTTATGCAAGAAAAAAAAGTTAACAAAGAGCAACCCCTCTCTTCAACTATACACTTATTGAATGAAAACACCCTTGTTCTCCTTAAGACAAGGTAAGTGTATTGTGGAGAACACACACACACACAAAATGAAAGAAAACTCTATATAATACTAGGTCCAGCACATGCAAAGGAGAGCATTATCTTTATTTTAATTGCCAATGGCAGATTAACTCCCACATAGAAGATTAAAGAGTTAAAATTAAAATGTCTTTTACTCCCTTATCCATCACTGTCACCTCCTGACTTTTCCATCCTGTCCTAGCTCCTGATGGTACTGGTGTGCTCAATTGCATGAACCTGGTACTTCTGCTGCGAAGCAGCAACTGATTAAATTCCACCCCTCATCATAGCCCATAAAAAGCCCAAGAAGGAGTAAAGACTAATAACAACCATCAATTAATTTAAAGGTGCAAGTGCATAATGATTCTGTGGTGCAGTTTAGGATTAAGAGTCACACACTACTTAGTAAACCAAAGAAAGCCTGTTGTCAATGACAGTGTTGGTCAATGAGCTATTTGACCAGCAAGCCAATTAATGAAACAGACACACCTGCACAATTGGAAATGGAAGAATATGCAATTGATATGTTCCAGCAGCAAACAAGAAAGAACTTGCTACTTCAGTCCAGAACTCTATTCTTAGGATCAAGAATACATTATCAATTAGAAAACTGAATTTGGTTCCACCACACCCTGACTACTACAGTAATACATAATTCTCTATTCTTTTATATTCTCCTTCCTTGTTCCTTTATTGTACATTAAGTAAGTGTTATATGTGCATGAGCATGTTGAATTATTTTTTTAATTTGTTCCTATTAGTTAAACATGACACTATAATGCATTTTGACACACAGTACACAAATTGAGCACCACTTCTCATTCCTCTGTCTATACATGGTGCAGAATCACACCGGTTGTGTAATCATACTTGTATATGGGGTAATAATGTCCATCTCATTCCACCATCCTTTTTACTCTCATGACCCCTCCCCTCCCTTTACCCAACTCTGCCCAATCCAAACTGGTAAAATACTTGCCTAGCAAATATGAAGCACCAGATTTGATCTTCAGCACCACATAAAAATAAATAAAGGTATTATGTCATATTGTATTAATTTTCAAAACTAAATAAACAATGATATATTTTAACTGACATCAAATGGAAAGGAGTTGGGGGAAAACACTTGTTCTGTGAAAATATCACCTCTATTCATTAGTGTAGGTCTAATCTGTATATTCCACTAAGTTATTTTGCTGTCACTGTTTTAACAACAACAATAACAAACAAATAATAAAAACACCAACAAAACACTTTGTAAAAATCCTTGAATACCTTATGAACAGGAGAACTTTAATGTTTTTCATGTTTTATTATAAAACCAAGGAAAATGTTATACCTTTTTTTTGTATATAGCTGTGGAGCAATCTGTTTTTAAGTAGGGATAAATTATTCTATAAAAGGATTCTAAGTAGTTTTTCCTTCTTGTTGTTAAAATAAACTTTTTTCTTTAAATGAACATATGTGTGTGTGTGTGTGTGTGTTGTGTATATACACACCCATCCACACACACACACATCTTGGCTTTTTCAATGTTTATCTCTAACACAGATTTTCCCAGGAAAAAAAAATCCCAACTGCATAATTTCCATCCTTCCCTCTCTCTTCCTCTGACAAGCTATATATTGAGATGGTGACCACACAAGTAAGAGGATCCAGAACACCTGTGTCATTCAAGGAAGAGAGCTGAAGAGTCACCCTGTATACATTTTTTGATGTGTGTGAAAAAAAATGAAATCATTGTTCTGCTTTCAGGAACATTAGCTGCAGCATATCCATACCTATTCTAAAAAAAACTATTAAAATACATGGGTATGCTGATGCAAATGATCCTTCAGAATGGATGGAGAATTGATGGAGGACAAATACAGGAGCAATTGTCTTGAGTAGGTGATCCAGAGCACAAGCAAATCTGTGCCATAGCCAGACATATGGATGATTCATTCATTCATTCCCACAAACAAGATACTAGAGAATGTAGGAATAGAATGAAGGAAGTGAGTAGACTTAATAGAAAGAGATTTTTTGGGGGGGTCCCTTTTATTTCATTTGGATCCAAAAAAATAGAAATCATTGCCTGAGAATACAGAGGGAACTAGAAGTCTGAGGAACAAGAAGATGGCATGAATCAGTCTTCTCAAGTGAAGAGGAAAGTAAATAATTAGACAGATCTAGACTGATAGAGGGGTATGTTTTAACCATGCATGGCTGCTTGGCTATGGGTTTTATCCAAGCAAAAACCTGTGTGTCACCAGAGTGGCAGCTTTGCAAGATTTATACTATAAAACATGCAACAGAGAGATAATAAACCAAAACAACAAAGAGGTAAAGAAGGGCATGAAGCCAGGCATGGTGTTACATGCCTGTAATCATAGCAGTTCAGTAGGCTGAAGAAAGAGGATCATGAATTCAAAGCCAGCCTCAGCAATTTAGTGAGAACCTAAGCAAATAAGTAAGACCCTGCCTCTAATAAAATATATTTTTAAAAATAGGCTGGAGATGTGGCTCAGTGGTTAAGCACCTGTAGGTTCAACCCCAGGGCTAAAAGAAAAGAAGGGCATGATTATTTTTTATTTGTATTTTTTATTTGATCATGAAATCTGAGTTAAGAAGGGCAGAGAAAGATCACAGGACACTAGAGAGCACACTAGTTTTCTAGGGCTCCTAACAAAACATCAAGGACTGGTGATTTGAACAATGGCAATGTATTTTCATATGGCTCTGGAGGCTGGAAGTCCTAGATCAAGGTGCCAGTAGAGTTGATTTCTTCTAAGGCCTCTGTCCTTGGGTGTAGATGAATGCCTTCTTCTGATACTTTCACAGGGTCACTCCTTTGTACTGTCTGTTTTTTCTTCTCCTCACATTGGATTAGCCCCCCAAATATCCTCATTTTAACATAATTGCTGTTTTAAAGATTTTATCTCCAATACAGTAATTAATATTTCAACATTTAAATGTGTGTGCTGGGGGATACAATTCAGACCATTACAAGGCAATGGACATGGAAAAATAAAAAGCGATGACAAGGGAGAAATTGAGGTTATTGAGGCAAAGATCTAGAGTATGATCAAGAGAACCTGTTTCAGAATAGAAGAAAAAGACAAACACTGTGTAATGAAGAAGTCAAGAACAAGATATGGAATGTATTGCCCTTGTAGATACCTGGGTCACCAAGGTTAATAAAGAAGCTTACTATATCCCCCAAAGCTCTGAGCAGGAATGCTCAGAGTTGAAATGATTAGATTATGAGAGTGTGACCTAATCCATAGATTAATTCAATTGATTAATAATTTGAGTGGACTAACTGGATGGTAAAGGTAGGAGGGTAGGGTATGGTTGGAGAAAGTAAGTCACTGAAGGCAGCCTTTGGAGTTTATATTTTCTCCCTAGCACCTCACATTCTCTTTGCCTCCTATCTGTCATGAGCTGAGCAGCTTTGCTCTGCCACACCCTTCCACCATAATGTTCTGCCTCACCACAGGCCCAGAGCAATGGAGTTGGCAGATAGCAGGCTCACTCTCTGAAACTGTGAGCCAAAATAAACTTTTCCTCCTTTAAGTTCTTCTAGTCAGGTATTTTAATCAAAGCAATGCAAAGCTAACATGAAGCCACAATGGAGAAAACAGAGTCAGTCAAAATAGAGTAAGTGCTAAAATCTTCCATTAATGTAAGGGTGGAAGGGAAGAAAGGGATCCATCAGGAAGAAGGCAGATGGCTGCAACAAAGAAGACATCAGTGATCCAGTTGATGTCCTGGGTATTGAAGGATCCAAGATGTTGGGGAGTGTGGGGATTCAGGGGAGTAAGGAAAGCAAGGGGAAACACTTATTCTGAAAGAAGAACTGGTGAACAAAGGATACACTATTCCACCTACAAGTACAGAGAAAAATGGGTTCGAGAGAAAAAGGAACCATCATTTGAGGGCTGGAGGAAAATCAGGGTCCTTAGCAATAATCAAATTTTATTTAAAGCAAGAATTTGAAGGAAAATATAAGAAATTGATGAAAGTGGTTTGTTTGTTTTTTTTTTAAATGAATAGGATAGATATTCCTGGTGATTTCCTTTTCAGGCACATGGAAGACAAAATTTCTCAATCACATGGTACATAGGCAGGGTCATCTGACCATTCCTGGAAAAGAAATGTAAGAAGTGCTGTGCATCACTTCCAGCTGAGATGATGAGGAGCCCTGTACAATTCACCCATTTCAGTCTTAGCCTTTTCAGACCACCACAAAGGCTTCATTTCCAGATGTTTTTGATAGAAGATTGTGAAGTTTTTATCAGTTTCATCTTTGGATGACTAAATAGAGCTGACTCCCTGCCAATCAATGTTGAACATAGTTTTTTAAGGGGTCAGTGGTATTTTAGAATGGGGTGTGTGTGCACATGTATGCATGTGTGCATATGTTCTGTGATTTGCTGCCATAGTAAAACCAGGCCTTTCCTGATTTATACAGATATCATGAGCTCTACAATGTGTAGTAGGGAGAAAAGAACACTCAGACTACTTGTTGGAGAATGTGCATAGCCATATTGAAGATGTGAGAATAAAAGGAATGAAGGATGAGCTTAGAGGTTTGGGTTTCATGCAGGAAAGTGAGGATGCAGGGATTGCATCTTAAAGAAAGACAGATTATTAGATATAATTGCAGCCTCCTTCAGTGGGTCTCATGGGTACTTTGTGGTGAAGAAATGGGAAATGTGGTCAGAAGTAAGAGCCAGAGGTGATGCCACAAGGAGCACAGAGTTCTGGGAATGGCTCCTCCCCACCTCCGATATCCTGTCATTGGCATGAGATAGATGTCTCTGTGATTTTAATTTTTTTAGGATAGTCTTATAGGACTAGTGCTCCTTGGAACATGTACTAGAAAATTCAGGTCTGGAAGCAAGTTGGATTAACCTTCTATATGATTTAATATCTACAGATCATAGGAACTCGGAATCTTTTGCAAATAAAACAAGAGAAGACCTTGAAGAGTCTATCTTCTGTCTTGAGAAGATATTTTCCTGGGAGGTACTCTCATAAGGTAAGTCTTTTTCTACTTAAAGAGGGGAATTTCCTAGCAAAAGTAAGCATCTGTTTTATAAAGGGAACTGTTGGGGACCGAGAATCAAGTCAAGATGGCACCTGGCAGTATGCCAGGAGGAGTGGTTTGTGAGGCAAGGCCACAGAGCCATTAAGATGGTGGAGATTCCTTATTGGCTGATTGCTGTATCTGGATGATGCTAATTGAGTCAAGCTGTGTGTAATCAGTTAAGTATATATACCGCTGTTGTTCCGTAATAAAGCAGTTCCTGCTTCAAAATTCAAGTTGCTTGTCACCTCCAGGTTATTTTGCCCAGCTGGTGTTGCAGTAATTCACTTGCAGGTCAGCATGGGAAAACAAAGAAAAAGAAGAAGCAGAGCAAGCAAAGCAGCAGCAGAAAAAAAGTCCTTTATTGTGTACAAGCAATCTTTTTATAGTATTGTGAACAAAGAAGGCAACCTTCCAACATCAATAAATCAGGTCTTTCAGCTAATTAAACATAGCATACAGAAGTTTTACTTTCTAATCAGAAGTGACCCGCTTCTCATGGCTAATCTATTCTCTGCTCGGAGTATGTTGAGCTCTGCTTTTTCTTAAGAACAGATAACAAAATTTTTCTCAGCGCCCTCCTAGCCCACTTGGCAGAACATCCCTTTTTCAGGCAAGTCCTCCCAAGGACAGCAGACACCTCGTTTCCAAGCATGTCCGCTGTTACCTTATCTAAACCTTGAAGGAGCCTCTCGTTTGCAAGCAGGCCCTCCCAAGGACAGCAGACACCTCGTTTGCAAGCATGTCCGCTGTTACTTATCTATACCTTGACAGAGTATCCCATTTGCAGGCAGACTCCATCAAGAACAGTAATAGTAACGCAGTTACATCTGATTCTCTACAAGCTGGACTGCGGCAAATGGTGGCCCATACGGGGAACTCCAGGACACTCAGGGGTAAGTGACAAGGTAAGCTGCCCGTCCCTAGAAATAGATAGGACAGGAGGAAAGCTGCTCACCCCTGCAGAAGCAGATAGGGCGAGAGAACGAATGGCCATTTCAAGAAAATGAAGAAGATTGATACAGACAAGACTAAACCCCATACAGAGGGCAGGAATGGGGCAGCAATATCCAGACACACAGCAGCAGGGCAGCCAGCAGAGGACTTCCTCAGCAAATGTGTTCAGAAGAGGAAAGGATTTCCAATGGAATAATAGAGGAAGAAAAAAAGGCAGGAAAGTTGGACATTGTAAAGCTGTGGAGAAAGCTGCGAATCCTCCCAACTTCTACCTACTACACTTTCCTAAGAATGGCAGATAGTGGATCCAAAGAGGAACGCTGGTGGAATCAGGTAGGTAAGATGGCATGGAAAAGGAACACAGGCTTTGGGGTAAGCCAAACTCTCTCTAAGCCTTGCTTTTGGCACTAATTAATCAGGTTATCTTGACTGTGTTCCTCAGTCTCCTCATCTGTAAAATGACTGTGACAGTTACATACACTGCTTAGCATTGTTGAAAAATTAAATGAAGCTCTTTCGCTTCGCTACTGGCAGAGGAGCTGAATACGTAATCATCAGCGGATTGTAAGTACCTGACAAAGAAACCTAATTACAACACCCTTTTTTTTTTTTTTTTTTTTTTTTTGAATATTTTCTATGCAAAGAGAGTTAGTGGATTGGGATTGTTGGCTGGGCGGTGGTTTCGGGGCCGAAAATCCACTCCGCGGAAGCCGCCATTTGCTTCCTGCTCTGACTACATCGTCCTGCTGCCGCACCTAGAGACGGGAACTGGGCTGTGTGCCGAGTCCTATCCTCTGAAGGCGGGACCACGACTCCGAACGCAGCGGTTGCGTGTTCCCTGCTGCACCTTTGGGCAAAAACGGTTCTGGACTTGCTTGGCAGTCCCCTGCTAGGGGACCCGCGCTCCGGAGGGAGGGGCTGGAGAGCTGTGGCGGCAGCCGCTTGGACACAGGCACCTAGCCGAGGAGCGACGGAGGTCCCAGCGTCGCTGCTAAGGCCGCGGACAACCGCGGCGCCAGAGCGCGGCCCACAGCCTGCCTGCTCAGGATCACTAGGCAAAGCTGAGCTGACGTGGAGCTAAGGCGTGCAGCCGGGGCCCCTCAGAAAACACACACTGAGCACGAATCAGTGGCATGCAAGCTCTGGTTCGCCTGCTTCTCCTGTCTCAGCACTAACGATCCCACTGAAATAACTAGTCCCACCTGAACTCACAGAGGTAAAAACCAACTGAGCACCATAGCCGGACCCAGGGAATCAGGAGGGACGTGGGACCTGCAGAGCAGAACTCACAGCTATTGCTTTCCACCAGTGCTGACAACAGAGGTCCCTTGCACCAGATACCAGGGGAGTCACTACCTGAGGGCAAACAAGTTCGCTGGGGCCCTCAGCCCCAAGCCATACAAACTTGGGGTCTGAGGGAGGCAAACAGAAAGGGTGTGGCCAGGCATCCATGAAAACAGAGCTCCCAGGAGCAGCAGACCCAGCGTGTAGCTAGTAGTGTGGTAAGCGTCACAGGTGAGCGGGGCCTGGATTGAGGAACCACAAGAGAAGACTCTAAGTACTCAGGATTGGAGACCCACACAGTCTGGGAAGAAGAGCTGAGGCACAGTGATTGGTTCCTACCTATCAAGAAAAGAAGCCTGGCCCAGTGGGCATAGCTCCACCTACTGGAAGAGAAGTTAACCGAGCTCTATGACTGCATTTATTATTATTATTATTTTTCAATGATTATTATTAGTACTTTTTTAAATTTTTCTATTTTTTTATCTTTTTATTTTTTTTATTTTTTATTTTTATTTTTTTTATTTTATTTTTTTTTTTTACTTTTTGATGTTGATTAGTTGTTGTTCTTTAACTTTCTTATTAATGGTTTCAATTTTTTAAATTCTTTTTATTCTATTATGGTTACTATTATCTTTTAAACTTTAATTTTCATTTTTTATTATCACTATAAATTTTTTTTTGTTTTAAAGTCTTAATTTTTTGTTCTTTTCTTTCTTTCTTTTCACTTTTTTCTTCTGTCTTTTCATTTCTTTTCAATTTTCTTACTTCCCCTTTCCTGAACTCTACCTGCCTACACTCATTCTCTTTAGTGACTTCTTCCCTTCCCTTCTATTATCTCTCCTCCCAAGCATCCAATAAATTTATAAGAATAAACAATAACTCAGCAGTCAAACAGAACAAGAAGTAACATGAGCATAAAAAAGCAAGGAAGAAAAGGAGTACAAACAATGAAGGACAGCCTAAATATTCAGGAGGACTTAGAGTCATCAGAAAAATGGCCATATAAAGATCTCAAGGAACACCTTAGACAGATGGAAAAGAATCTTAAAGATCACATTGAAAGTGAATTACAGAAACAGATAAAAGAAGAAGTTAAGCATCTTTATCAGGAAATAGAGATTATTAAAAAAAATCAAAATGTAATTCTGGAAATGAAGGAAACGGTAAACCAAATTAAAAACTCTATCGAGAGTATCACCAACAGAGTGGAACAAGTAGAAGCCAGAACGTCAGATAATGAAGACAAAATATATCATCTTGAAAGGAGTCTAGCCAAATCAGATAGGCTGGTAAAAAATCACGAGAAAAACATCCAAGAGATTTGGGATAATATAAAAAAACCAAATTTGAGAGTCATCGGGATAGAAGAAGGCACAGAGATTAATACCAAGGGAATGAGTAACCTGCTGAATGAAATAATTACAGAAAACTTTCCAGAAATAAAAAAGGAAACAGATATACAAATTGTAGATGCATACAGGACACCGAGCACACAAAATCACAGTAGACCAACGCCAAGACACATTGTTATGAAGATATCCAACATACAGAACAAAGAGAAAATATTAAAAGCTACAAGAGAAAAGAGGCAGATTACATTTAGGGGTAAACCAATAAGGTTAACAACGGATTTTTCATCACAGACGCTAAAAGCGAGAAGATCCTGGAACAACGTATTTCAAACACTGAAAGACAATGGTTGCCAACCAAGAATTTTGTATCCAGCAAAATTAAGCTTCAGGTATGACAACGAAATAAAAATCTTTCAGGATAAACAAAAACTAAAAGAATTCGTAGCCAGAAAACCAGCATTGCAAAGTGTCTTGAGCAAAACATTACATGAGGAAGAAATGAAAAACAATAACCAAAACCATCAGTGGGAAGTGCCTCTATAAAGCCAGAGGGCGGGGGAAAGCTAAGCTAGGAGAAACAAACTAAAAGAAGATAAATAATCAAACATGACTGGAAGTACAAACCATACATCAATAGTAACTCTAAACGTTAATGGCTTAAACTCTCCAATAAAGCGACATAGGCTGGTAACATGGATTAAAAAAACAAACCCAACAATATGCTGCCTCCAGGAGACGCATCTGATTGGAAAAGACATACACAGGCTGAAGGTGAAAGGTTGGGAAAAAATATACCACGCACACGGACCTCGCAAGCAGGCAGGTGTGGCCATCCTCATATCGAATAAAATCGACTTCAAGACTAAATTAATCAAAAGGGATAAGGAAGGGCATTATATACTGTTAAAAGGAACCATTCACCAACAAGACATAACAATCATCAATATTTATGCACCAAATAATGGGGCTGTGATGTTCATGAAAGAAATTCTCATCAAGTTCAAGAATCAAATAGACCACAATACAATAATTATGGGTGACTTCAACACACCTCTCTCACCATTGGACAGATCTTCCAAACAAAAGTTGAATAAAGAAACTATAGAACTCAATATCACAATCAACAACCTAGACTTAACTGACATATATAGAATATATCATCCAACATCAAGTGGCTATACTTTTTTTTCAACAGCACATGGATCCTTCTCAAAAATAGACCATATATTATGTCATAGGGCATCCCTCAGTAAATATACAGGGGTGGAGATAATACCATGCATTTTATCTGATCATAATGCAATGAAAATGGAAATCAATGATAAAAGAAGGAAGGAAAAATCCTACATCACATGGAAAATGAACAATATGTTACTGAATGATCAATGGGTTACAGAAGACATAAAGAAGGAAATTAAAAAATTCTTAGAGATAAATGAAAACACAGACACAACATATCGGAATCTATGGGACACAATGAAAGCAGTTTTAAGAGGGAAATTCATCGCCTGGAGGTCATACCTCAAAAAAAGGAAAAACCAACAAATAAATGAGCTCACACTCCATCTCAAAGCCCTAGAAAAGGAAGAGCAAAACAACAGCAAATGTAGCAGAAGGCAAGAAATAATTAAAATCAGAGCGGAAATCAATGAAATTGAAACAAAAGAAACTATTGAAAAAATTAACAAAACTAAAAGTTGGTTCTTTGAAAAAATAAATAAGATTGACAGACCCCTAGCCATGCTAACGAAGAGAAGAAGAGAGAGAACTCAAATTACTAACATACGGGATGAAAAAGGCAATATTACAACAGACACAACAGAAATACAGAAGACAATTAGAAATTATTTTGAAAACCTATATTCCAATAAAATAGAGGATAGTGAAGACATCGATAAATTCCTTAAGTCATATGATTTGCCTAGACTGAGTCAGGAGGATACCCACAACTTAAACAGACCAATATCAATAGATGAAATAGAAGAAGCAATCAAAAGACTTCCAACCAAGAAAAGCCCAGGACCGGATGGGTATACAGCGGAGTTTTACAAAACCTTTAAAGAAGAATTAATACCAATACTTTTCAAGTTATTTCAGGAAATAGAAAAAGAGGGAGCTCTGCCAAATTCATTCTATGAGGCCAACATCACCCTGATTCCGAAACCAGACAAAGACACCTCAAAGAAAGAAAACTACAGACCAATATCCCTGATGAACTTAGATGCAAAAATCCTCAATAAAATTCTGGCGAATCGGATACAAAGGCACATCAAAAAAATTGTACACCATGATCAAGTAGGATTCATCCCTGGGATGCAAGGATGGTTCAATATACGGAAATCAATAAATGTTATTCACCACATCAATCGACTTAAAGATAAGAACCATATGATCATCTCAATAGATGCAGAAAAAGCTTTCGACAAAGTACAGCATCCCTTTATGTTCAAAACACTAGAAAAACTAGGGATAACAGGATCTTACCTCGACATTGTAAAAGCTATTTATGCCAAGCCTCAGGCTAGCATCATTCTGAATGGAGAAAAATTAGAGGCATTCCCCCTAAAATCTGGAACAAGACAGGGATGCCCTCTATCACCACTTCTATTCAATATAGTTCTCGAAACACTGGCCAGAGCAATTAGACAGACGAAAGAAATTAAAGGCATAAAAATAGGAAAAGAAGAACTTAAATTATCACTTTTTGCGGACGACATGATTCTATACCTAGAAGAACCAAAAGAGTCCACAAAAAAACTACTAGAACTAATAAATGAATTCAGCAAAGTAGCAGGATATAAAATTAACACGCATAAATCAAAGGCATTTCTGTATATCAGCGACAAAACTTCTGAAATGGAAATGAGGAAAAACACTCCATTCACAATATCCTCAAAGAAAATAAAATACTTGGGAATCAACTTAACAAAAGAGGTGAAAGATCTATACAATGAAAACTACAAAACCCTAAAGAGAGAAGTAGAAGAAGATCTTAGAAGATGGAAAAATATACCCTGTTCATGGATAGGCAGAACTAACATCATCAAAATGGCGATATTACCAAAAGTTCTCTATAGGTTTAATGCAATCCCAATCAAAATCCCAACGGCATTTCTTGTAGAAATAGATAAAGCAACCAGGAAATTCATATGGAAAAATAAAAGGCCCAGAATAGCAAAAGCAATTCTAAGCAGGAAGTGTGAATCAGGCGGTATAGCGATACCAGATTTCAAACTATATTACAGAGCAATAGTAACAAAGACAGCATGGTACTGGTACCAAAACAGACGGGTGGACCAATGGTACAGAATAGAGGACACAGAGACTAATCCACAAAGCTACAACTATCTTATATTTGATAAAGGAGCTAAAAGCATGCAATGGAGGAAGGATAGCATCTTCAACAAATGGTGCTGGGAAAACTGGAAATCCATTTGCAACAAAATGAATCTGAATCTCCTCCTCTCGCCATGCACAAAAGTTAACTCAAAGTGGATCAAGGAACTAGATATCAAAACAGAGACTCTGCGCCTGATAGAGGAAAAAGTTGGCTCCGATCTACATATTGTGGGGTCGGGTTCCAAATTCCTTAACAGGACACCTATAGCACAAGAGTTAATAACAAGAATCAACAAATGGGACTTACTTAAACTGAAAAGTTTCTTCTCAGCAAGAGAAACAATAAGAGAGGTAAATAGGGAGCCTACATCATGGGAACAAATTTTTACTCCTCACACTTCAGATAGAGCCCTAATATCCAGAGTATACAAAGAACTCAAAAAATTAAACAATAAGAAAACAAATAACCCAATCAACAAATGGGCCAAAGACCTAAATAGACACTTCTCAGAGGAGGACATACAATCAATCAACAAATATATGAAAAAATGTTCACCTTCTCTAGCAGTTAGAGAAATGCAAATCAAAACCACCCTAAGATACCATCTCACTCCAGTAAGATTGGCAGCCATTACGAACTCAAACAACAACAAGTGCTGGCGAGGATGTGGGGAAAAGGGTACTCTTGTACATTGCTGGTGGGACTGCAAACTAGTGCAGCCAATTTGGAAAGCAGTATGGAGATTCCTGGGAAAGCTGGGAATGGAACCACCATTTGACCCAGCTATTGCCCTTCTCGGACTATTCCCTGAAGACCTTAAAAGAGCTTATTACAGGGATACTGCCACATCGATGTTCATAGCGGCACAATTCACAATTGCTAGACTGTGGAACCAACCCAGATGCCCTTCAATAGATGAATGGATAAAAAAAATGTGGCATTTATACACCATGGAATATTACGCAGCACTAAAAAATGACAAAATCATGGATTTTGCAGGGAAATGGATGGCACTAGAGCAGATTATACTTAGTGAAGCTAGCCAATCCCTAAAAAACAAATACCAAATGTCTTCTTTGATATAATGGGAATAACCAGGATCAGAGCAGGGAGGAAGAGCAGGAAGGAAAGATCAACATTAAACAGATACAATAGGTGGGAGGGAAAGGGAGAGAAAAGAGAAATTGCATGGTAATGGAGGGAGATGCTCATTGTTATACTAAAGCACTCTTAAGAGGTTTCGAGGGGAATGGGTAAATAAACAAGGAGAGAAGTGAAATACAGTAGATGGGGTAGAGAGACAAGATGGGAGGGGAGGGGGGGATAGTAGAGGATAGGAAAGGAAGCAGAATACAACAGATACTAATAGGGCATTATGTAAAAATGTGGATATGTAACAGATGTGATTCTGCAATCTGTATTTGGGGTAAAAATGGGAGTTCATAACCAATTTGAATCTAATGTATGAAACATGATATGTCAATAGCTTTGTAATGTTTTGAACAACCAATAAAAAAAAAAAAACAAAAAAAAAACAAAACAAAAAAAAAAAAAAAAGAAAAATTAAATGAAATGGCATTATAGATGACTTCTTATAGAGAAGTCAGCAGAATGTATGTGTTTAGGAGACTCTAAGTGATTGATGTCCTCTCTTCACAAAATGTATGTATGTATGTATGTATATGTATGTGTATGTGTGTGTGTGTGTGCGCACCTTTATTGTGCAAGCTCATATATTTTATATACAAACTGCATCCACAATAAGTTCTCTGTTAAAATAACTCAAAGCTTCGGTTAGCCCTTCTGCCAGAGAATTAGAGGTACTCTGTATGTTCAACATCCTGTAGAATGAGAACATACTGTGGCCAAATTTGGCCAAAAGAGATGCATACATACTGGAGGGGAAAAAACAATAGTGAAGTAACCATATATGTCCATTCCAGGAAAAGCAAAGTTGTTAGTTATCCATGTACTTGCTACACTATGGTATTTTCTATTTAAATATCATGAAGTGAATTTATTCCTCACAGGATTATGCTCTCTGTTCCTTTATTTCCAACCTAGACTGGGTTTCCACAGTACAGAAATTGAGAATAGCCAAGTCCACATAAAGAAAAAACAAATTTATTGCTTAACAAGTGCTATTAAATATTAAATAATAAGCATAATATTTTAAAGCAAACAACTCCTAGTCTGCTAATTCAATGAATGATATTTACACAATGTTATTAAGAACTACTTAATTACCAAAAAATTTCCATTTGTACATAGCATTCCATTTCACCAAGCTCCTACAGTTTACTCATTTGCTACAGATTTGCTCCTAAACTTTAGGGTCAATTTCTGCTTCTGCATGAGCAATGTAAAAAAGGTAATAGAAGAAAGAAAACATGAAGATAGAGCAAGAAATCCAGCTCCTTTCTTTCCTCTCAAATTCATAAACAAATACATGACTTGAAGATGAACTTAAGATCTATTTATTTTACAATTTAAAAAAATAACAGAATCTTTTTTAAAAATGAATTTGTCCAGGAATCCCAAATTTCTACCCACTCAACTAAACATATAATACGTATATGATTGGAAATTACTATTTTTATGGTCATATTTTTACATTCAACACGTAATGTGAATAAACCATGTTTACCCACTTGCTTTTTTCTACAGCAGTATTGAGTATTGTTTCAGTTAAAAAAGATCTTTCCAGATATCTCCTTGGAAACTATCTTTCACTCACCTCTCTACTTTATTCTCCATATCTACTCAATAATCAAAATTCTTTGGACACAACAATTCATTTGATATATTAGCTTGATATCATATGCCAGGAACTGAAGTAAGCATTAGAAAAATAAAGAAATGAGAAATGGTTCCTTCTATCAAATAACTCATAGCATAGTTGGAAAGTAAAATCAATAATCAATTACAGTGATATGTTTTCAATAGATATATATCCTGAGCATTCTCTCACTGGGTGAGCAGTCAGAAGTAAAACTGTTGAAGAGGATTTTAAAAAACAAAGCAATGAATTAGGGGCCAGGTTGGGGCAAGAAAGGGAGACAGGGGTAGCATGAAGAAGTAATTCAAAGAATGTGAAAATGCACACACACGAAGCTGCATGACTTAATTAGGAAACAACCAAACTGAAGGATGACTGGAACTAAACCTATGATGGATAAGCAGGATGTAAAATTATATAATAGAGAATGGATTATGGAGTATCATGTCTTTGAAGTTAGGAGTAATTCATTAATGATTTCTAAGTAGTGACATAATGAGATCCCTTTTCTAGAAAGACTGCTCTTGCTGCATTAGGTAGATTAGATTAGATGGATACATGCAGGAATGCTGAGAGAGGAAAATCAGATAGGAGTTACTGAATAAATGTAGAGGAGAAAATTATCTTAGCCAATGGTCTGCATTCTCCCCAACATCAGCTTTATGTAGTGATAAAAAAAATGTAAAATATTCACTTTTAAATCAGAACATCAAGCACAAAACTGGGTGTTCAATGGCTATTCCAATCAGAACATTGTATTAATTACCAAAATAGCCACAGAAACACCATAGGAACAATGATAAACTATATAGTAATGATTTAAATGTGGACTTTAGTATAAAACAGATCTTAGTCTATACTTACTAGTGGTATAGACTTCAGCACATTACTGAATTTCACCAAACCTCATTTTCTTTATCAGCAAATGAGATTAATAATCATAGCTACCTCTTGTAATAACTACAAGGAACAAATGGGCTAATTCATAGAGTAAGCAACCTGTGAAGAAAAGCTCCTTTCATACCCATGTAGAATTGTTTGCCTCTGTAATAAACCTAGAATGAACTGAAAAGGATAGTACTACAATAAAACAGGACTATTTTTATTAGTTATTTCACTTCAAATAGGTTACTCCATATCATTGAGTTTTGATTTCCTCTGATCAATAGAGACAAACACTTTAGTCCTATTTATGTAATAAGAATGCTTTTTGATGTGAGATAACATGTGAAAGTAGTTTGGATATTCTAAAGTGAAGAATACATACAAGACATGATGGTCAGACCTTGGTACACTTTACTCTGGACAGTTCCAGCCACCCAGAAGTAATTCTGAACTACAGTTTGGAAATTGTGCTACAAGAATATGAGGCTCAGATGAGAAGTTCTGGCCTCTAGTCCCAGCACTGCATGGTCAGTAACATACCAGCTTATAGCCTTCACTTCCTCATCAGCAACTTAAGGGAGTGCGTTCCAAACCCTCTAAACCATTTTATTGCAACTCCAACAATCTGATTTCCTTAGCTAACTAAGACAAGTTTAAATGCTCAATAGTCCACATTTTCCTCTAGATCAATAAATTCCACTGAAATTAAGCAAAGACAGGATTTAATATGGGTCAAGAACCTTTCTACCCCAGAATCAATGCAATCTCACATTATTTAATTTTTCACATGCTTTAATCTGTGGTGACATTCAGAAATGAGCAGATGAAATGCAATTAGCCCACCAGAACTCAGTTATCAGGCTTCCCCTAAAAGGTATTTATGCTGCATCTTTTAACTAATTGAGGTTACATGTGAATAGATTCTGCTCAGAATCAGAAAAAAAGTAGAAGGTAATAAAGCTCTGCAAAGGGAAATGAACTTACTATCTACTCTTTTATTTTTATATATATTCCAAACATCAAATGTTTATTTTCCATTGATCTCTGTTACTCAAGTTTCATTAGAGTGCATAGATCATTGTTGTTTTGTTTTGTTTTGTTTTTTCCCTTAAGTAATATAATCTGAAAGGTTAAAAAGGGAAAAGGCCAAGGATAGCTAATGCTATGAGAAAATTATTTTTTCTGGGTGAATCAATAGGACACCAAACTCTCCCATTTGTTCTGAGGTTCAAGGGTCTGAACTATAAACCCTGTGGAAAACTGCATAAGATTTTACCACTGTTGATATTGTCACTGCTTTTGAGTTGTTTCTCTGAATAAAAATCCTTGTTCCCCGAAGAACAAATGACAAAAGTATACTTTTAAAATAGCACTCCTCCATCTTAACACTGTTGCAGTTGGATTCAAATAATACCTTGGGGGCAGTCCTATGATGTATAGGAAGTTTAGCAGCATTCCTGGTTTCAACCCACTAGAGGTTAGAAATGCTCAACTATCCCTAGCTGTGACAGTCAAATATTTCCACACACTGCCAAACATCCCTCAGAATGACAGAATTGCTTTCATTTGTGAGCCACAGATTTAAAGAAAACTCAGATGAACTTGCTTAGTCCCCAACTTGTATCACCCCACTGTCATTATCACACTGAGAACATTCTCTATCCATTGTATATCAAACAAGAAATTACTTGTGAGAATCTGGTTTCTTGGCTATTGTTCAGACCACCAGAACAATAGCCAAGAGACATCCTATTCCATGAGCTTTCATTCATCAAAGGTTTGCTGATGACCCCCAGGAACAACAAGTGTCTCACTAACGCCATCTTCACAGCTCTCTGACAGCATCCTTCCCTAGGTCAGGATCCCTAGTACCTCGGCTCCTGGAAGATGGCAATCAGAAGTGCTTAATAATCATTATTTCCATGTCTGATTTCCCCAATTTGGAGTTTTAAGACATTTACTAGTGTCTTATCTTTGAACAAAGCATGAGAACTCTGAAGACCCATCAGACATAATGCCCCTTCACAGAGATCTTGCATTAACCTGGCCCAGTGTGTGTGGCTGATCTGCTTGGTAATAGTTCCTGCTACTTCATCATCAGGCTGTGACAAGGGAAGAGCAGGCCTTTTTTTCCTGGTTGCTATGGATTTTGCTGACACAAAAGATGTCCTCTATCTGGAGTTGTGCAGATTCTAGGAACTCACATCTTTCCTGTATTAACCTATGTGAGCAACCTGTCAACTGGTTGAGCAAAAGACTGGCTAGAAATTTTGAGAGACTTACATGTCAAGTAAAAAGATTTACCTTATATTTTCTTTGCCTTATATAAGCACCTAGTTTTAAGGATTCCAATAAAATATTGTTAAAAAGATTTGCTAAGATTCTCAGCACCCCTTGCAGGATGGGAAAAATAGAAGACTTCAGGTATAAAAGCACATGGGGTAGAGGGAGGAGTAGAGTGATTTCTAACTTATGTTGATGTATAGAATCTAAAAGGGCTCTTCTCTCTTCTTTCCTTCCCCACCTTACAGTGATCTCTTCTTATAAATCTCCCTCTATGTCTCTGTTTAACTTTCTTTTTTTTTCTGTTTAACTTTCTTAACTACTTTCCATAAATTTTGATAGTTTGTACTTTCTTGATCATTCAACTCGAAGTATTTTATAATTTCTTTTGGTCTGTTTTTAAAGCCTGTAATTTATTATTTGGTTATTTATAAATATATCCTAACTAATCTCTGAATATGGTCACCAACACTCCTCCCATCTCAGTGCATATATGCTTCACATCAAATTATGTAGATGATTTTACCCTGGAATCTGCACTACCTTATTAACTGACTTTGACCAATAGAAGGCAAGAGAAATGATGTTGTGCCAGATCCAGGATGAGTCAATCCAATCTATAGTTGAGCTGTGTCTGGATTTGTTACAGTTTTATTTAAATTCTTGTTACTGATTCCTCAAATATTTCCCCAGCAAGATAAGAAGTGTGATTCAAACACCAGCAATGCTCCAGTTCCATGATTTTTAAGCCCACCACCAGCTTTTAAGATATGTATGTAGCTCCCTTTGTACTCTTGTCCTAAGCCATGAACATCTCTCTCTAGTCTTCTGTCCTGCCCTAACAGTCACTGGGCCATTGCCCTGCAGTCAGTAAATTTGCATGCATACCAGGGGGCCTTCTCTCAGTTCTCACACCAGGTCCAAGCCTTCATGCTGACTCTCTGTTCTAGGAGAGCAATGATTGGAGGGCAGATATGAGATTGCTCTCTGAATGGGTCTCCTGGGAATATCATCCAACAAATCAACCCTCACACATTGTTAAATGTTTATTAAAATCCACTGGTTTCTTCTCATCCAGTTCATGGTGAGCCAGTACACTATCTATTATTCCTCCAGGGATGACAGTAGCCATAGGTTCTTCTCTGCTAGGAAGGGCTTTTCCTTTCTTAGACCTAGTTCACGGTGGTTCCCTAGCTTTTTGCTATTAAAGTTTATTGGATTGTCTCAGCTTATATTGGGAGTAATACTCTTTTGCAATTTTCTACCTCAAAACTGGAAACAGAAGTCCTTATATTTAAGGTCTATATCTTTCCTATTCAACAGATTATCCAGTAATAATGAAGGATGCTCAAACTTCCTTCTCACTTACTAGTCTGAATTGTTAGGAGCCCTCTTGATGTTCCAGATCATAAGCCAACTATCATCAGTACAACAGATAAATAAGAAGTCTCACCAGCTCACCTACCAATCTTTGGTTATATATACAGGATTGGGATGGAAGCTTTAGGGTCAGAGTCTGTTTATGAATTTAGCATGGCTGAACTTTCACTAATGCACCAGACCTTTCCTCCCTTTCTTGATGCTTATCACTTTCCATTTATATGACTCTACTTTTCTTTCAAACATTTCAGTAACTTAGTGTTTGTACCATTCTCTGACCTCCATTGTACTTGGTCAGGATCCTGACACTCCCTAAATTTTGCTAGATACCAAGAGTCTTCCACCTATTTGTCTCTATTTCTCTCAGCTACTACTAGACAGCAACCTGCTATTGTAAAGAACTAATCTTCTGCAATGTAATACTATACTGATCTGCTTTTATGCATTACTCATCTATATTTTGTTCCAATATTTTGTAAAAGATGTAAAGTTTTTAACACAATATCCTCAACATAGTATGTAGCACAAATTTTTCATCCAATAAGTGTTGGGTATTGTTTAAATGAAGCTAAATTAGTTGAAATTCTTATAAAAATAGAAAGTAAGGTGGCTATGGCAGATGGATGAAGGAAGATAGCTCAGGTCTGAATATTACCTTATTTGGGGCTCATAGCATCAGAGGTCTAAGTCTATATAGACAGCTGACTCCATTGTTCTGGGTCCATGGTGAGGCAGAACATCATGAGGGCAGGATCCAATAGAGGAAAACTGGTTAGCTCAGGCTGGGGTCAGGAAGTCTGGGGGAGAGGGAGACAGAGCAACCGTTTCAGGGAATACACCCAGTGACCAACCTCCTTCAGCCATGCTCCACTTGCCTACAATTACCACTCTGTTACTTCATTCCAACTAGAATAGACTATTTAGGTTACAGCTCTCACAATTAAACCATTTCACCCCTGAACATTTCTGCATTAACAGGAGCTTTGAAGGGACACCTTATATCCAAACCATAAGAGAGCGTCTGGGCTAAGAATGCAGATAAGCATAAAAGCATGACCATCCAGAGGTCCTGTCCCTCCCTTTATAGGCTGCAATGCTCTGGTTTATTCACCAAATCTGGTGAAAGATAAGTGCTTTCCCCATAAAGTCTGCCAGGTAAAACTCTTGTAATTTCTCATGGTCAAACCTGAAAAATCACACTTAGGCTCTGGCCAAGAAGAGCCAGACTCATCGTCTACTACTAAGCAGGGACTAACAGGGGTGAAAACAAGCTGACTTCTTTGGCTGCTCTTTTGCACAGCCTGAAGAGCCCTGGTCTCCTGAAGAAGGTTTGGGAGACATTTGGGACTCTGAAAGTTCTTTTCTAGGTGAATCTCTTCTATTTCTGCCCTGCCTAAAGAAACTGATCCTGGTAGTCTTTGCATGCACAATGAACAACTTATAAAACTATATAGGAGCTGGTAACCATTTCCACATGGAAAACACTGGAATTGTTATGATCTCCACAATAAATTAGAATTAAACAAAACTTAAATCATTTTCCTTATGCTCATGGTCTTTTAATACTTTTTATCCACAGATATTAAATAGTATGAACTCAAACACACCTTCAGAAGATGTTACTTCTTTTCTAAAACTACTCACATTTTACAAGCATGCATACAACCAGAGAAAAGCTCTTAAAAAATGTATTGGTTTTCTGTGTCAGTTTGATTTCTTCAATGTGCATTTTCAGTCCTTCAGTTTAATGAGAAACTAATAGTGCTCTAAAGCAATAACTAGTGTGGGGGGTGATTATCCAGTACAGAAATTCACACAGACAATTTTATAATAAATTTATATTTGACACCTTGGTTGTTAACTCTGCTTATTCTACAGGCAGTGAACTATAATAAAGGCATTTCTTGTTCAGATGAAATATTATAGTGGCAAGGTTTTAGTAATGGGACACAGATTCCTGATTTCTTTTAGTGTTTAGCTCCACCCTCTTTTCACTCCCCTCTTAAATGAAGTAGTATTTGGATTCTAAAATTATAGACTGAAATGCAAAATGCATAATGTAAGCCATCCTTTTCTATGTGTTAGCCAAGATCACTTTGCAGCATACCACTGCAGGGGACCTAACAAGGAATTTCCAAAAACATTAATATATTCAGAAGAAATGTCGAAATAAAGAGAGCCTACAAAAAAAATGTACTGGTTAATGGCAAAGAATGGCCTGGAGCCCCAATTAAAGGCAGTATCACACAATGGTTAGTTTCTTTTAGGGACTCAATAGGTATTATTTTACCACATCCTCGGGCTTTGGACAGTAGTACATTAGTTTCATTTGACAGATCAAAACAAAAAGGTATGAAGTAGTTTATAATATCAGCTTTGAACAGTGATTCTGGATAACACATGGGATACTTGAGACAATAAAACTTATTTTAATGGGCTTTGTAATGAAAACGCCATGGAAAGATAATAGTCCAAGGGTCTCTGTCACACTGTGTAACGAAAAGCAATAATTGTCAATGATTATTTCCAGAGTGACCATCCTATAAAAGTATGACATGCAGAAAGAAATGTTCAATCCTGATATTTTCCTTGCTAGTACGCAGATATCCAATACCATGTGCGTGGCAGCAAGAAGATCAACTGCATAAATATTTAGATAGAAAAAGAAAGAGAAAAATCACTCCAGCTCCTAAGCTGTTCTTTCCTTTATCTCTTTTCAAAAATAAATACTTAGCCTCCAAATACCCTAGTTGCCACTTGTATAAGGGGGAAAAACAAAAAAAAAAAGTTAAAACAAAATTTTTTAAAAAGAACATGGGCCTTGAAAATGACCACCACATAAGTCAGGTAAGTTTGGCTTGACTAGAAAGATTTTCTTAAAGAGATTTCTGTTTTTAACCAAAGGAAATTTTATTTTTCTCACAGTTTTATGGGCACTTTTTTTCTACAAATATCATCATTAGCCCTGGTTTATATCTATGTTCACTGGAAACCAGTTCTATTTCATTTCAAAAACATCTGAGAATGAGAAATGTCTTTGAATCCACAGCAATGCTGTCTGCTTTTAGATAACAGCAATATACTTATTGTTAAGGATTCCTACTGAATCAGTAAGCTCTCAATACTTATTGAGTACTATTTTATTAGGCCAATTAAGCTATTAAATCTATGAGTTTTAAGTTGGACAAAAGTGCCAAAGCATTAACAATCTTTCTAGAAATAACCTTTCCAAAAAAGCATTAGTTAACCTATTCCTGGGTGCTATCCCTGAAAAAAGAAGCCCTGTAGTAGATGATTCTGTTAAAATTGATATTAAGGCAAAATCCAGAAACAGGCAAAGGATTTTTTAAAAAAATAACAAGTTGAAATTGGAACCTATTTGTTTAATAATCAAAGTGAATTCTTTCTCTACCCTTAACATTATTAATACCACTAGGTACTACATGATAGGACAGTCTTAGCAGTCATGTTGCCAGTGTACATAAAAGCAATATACATGAGCTCTTTCATCTAGCTTAAACGTTCAGCTTAGAAAACATAGCAATTGCATGCTTCATTCAAAGGAAAGTTCATTGTCTCTCAGTATATGTTTACCTTTGAATTTCATCATAATTCTCAGAAATACAGAACTAGCACAAGACCAAAGAATTGGAATTAATAATTTAATTTTGTCTATTATTTCTCTCCCTATTTTCCCATGTATTTCAGGTACATATTTTATTTTGTCTTTGAGGACAAAATTAGTCTCTAATTTACTAGAATTGTGTGATACAGTTTGATCAATTTTAAAATGTTTTTATTATAAATAAACATTTGGGGTTCCTTACATATAATCAAATTGAAAAATTCCATTGTGTCTTATTACAAAACTGACATTTGTAAAATTTACAAATTTAAAAGGTCTATCTCAATTTAAACTATAAATTTTAGCAGTGCAATCTCATTGAACAAATGGGAATATATATACTTTATTAGAATACAAAGCCAGCAAGTGTTTGGGGGAAAGTCCAAAGTATTTCTTTGTTCTAAAACAGGAAAACTCCAAATGCATTGAGAGGATCAGGTTGATCTCAGAAGACTATGAAATAGGATTTGAAAATGGTTTTTATTGCAATGCAGTAATCTCTAGTCACTTCATATATTTTATTTTATATTGTAAAATGATGCAGACATCTTATCAAAATATTCAAGATTGAAATGTAGGATCGGGCTGGAGATGTGGCTCAGCGGTAGTGCGCTCGCCTGGCATGCGTGTGGCCCGGGTTCGATCCTCAGCACCACATACAAACAAAGATGTTGTGTCCGCCAATAACTAAAAAATAAAATATTAAAATTCTCTCTCTCTCTTTAAAAAAAAAAGAAATGTAGGATTCAAAGGTTTTATCTGGCCCCCTGCACACTTTCAGCACTCATTAAAATTGTGTTTAGTTCCAAAAAGGGAGTGAGGGTTGAAGGTGTAGCTCAGTAACTGAAGGCATATTTAAGAGGTGGGAGGCCCTGGGAGGCCCTGTGTTCAATCCCCAGAACTAAAAAAAAATTAACTTTTTATTATATTTTCCATGTAACTATATCATAAAGTAAAGAGAAAAAAGTCATAATTATTGAGAAACAGCTACTCTGAAAGAAAAAATATATCTTTAACCAAATATATGCATGAACTCTTGGTTGACTTATTTGTTTTCAATGAACATCTCACTAATATTTTATTGATTCTATTTTTCAGTAAAGGAGAAATCTCTGCCTAAAAGTACACATTACTGAAAGGAGTCTGAAACAGAAAGATTTGCCTGGATGGCCTCATAGAGAGGTACAAACTAACCACGGGTAAAGTGGAAATATATCATAGTAACGCTGTCTCCCTTGGTTCCTGCTTCCTAATCTCACAAAACTCTTAAGTTACTGACAAAAACATTTATTTCAACACATATAATATGCCCTATCAGTGATCACAACTTAGACATCCCCTACATGTTACAAACCAAATATATACTAAAAGTATATTGATCTTATCCTGGAATATCATTATGTATCTTAGACAAAATACTTTTAGATCCCTATAAAGAAGAATCAGTAATCAGATGATGTCTTATCTTCTTGTGTCTTATCTTCCCCACATTTTAACTCAGTAACCCCAATCTAGTCATTCAACACAAATACATATTGAGCACCAGTCACTGTTCCAGGCACTGAAGATAAAACATGAGCCAAAGAAAGAAAGCAAAAAAAAAAAAAAAAAAAAAAAACTCTCTTGGAATTTTCTTTCAGTAAGAGAAACAGACAACAAATAATCAATGTGCACAAGTAAAAATACAAAGCACAGCAGAAGATATTAAGTGCTTCAAAGAAAGAAATCCAGGCCAGATGGTTGGAGAGGCATATTATTAGACAGGATGGTGCCCAGGGAATGTCTTACTCCCTAGGTGTCTATACTGAAGACAGTGAGCTAGTTGGCAGAGACATCTGGGGATGAGAGAGCTCTGATCAAAGTGGCAAGTTCAACAGCAGCAGCTTCTTAGGGTGTTCATGGAGTTGCAAGGAGCAGAGAGGGGCAGTGGAAAGAGGTAAGAAAGAGGAGGAAGCACTGGGAGGAGATGAGGTGAGGGAGGAAGAAATAGATGTCACTTCCCACTTTAGGTTTTTATTGTGCTCTTTTTCATGTATGATCTTGCTAGTGTTATATTCTTTTGGGCGCTTTCAACTTCTTTCATTGTTTTCCTTCCTGAATATAAAGTTTAATTAACTTTCCACTGAATATGAACAGGTTTGTAGTCATCCAGTATGAGTGCAGAACTGATAATGAAATATAAAGAATCCATTGATTTGTTTCATCTCTGCTAAAGCTTTGGGCTCTTTTCAGGAGCACCTTTGAAATCTCTGCCCTTCCTGGGTTCTCCTGGAAGCTCCTCTAGCTCTTCCTGGGTTTAGTTCGTGTACAAAAATAGTCCACTAAAAAAAAACTCCTAGAGAAGAAAAGCAGTTGGAGCATAAGCAAGATTGATGAAAAATAGTCAATAGTAACTTTCCTGTATACTAGCAATGAACAAGTGGAATGGAAACTAAAAGACCATATAATTTACATTTTCATTCAAAAAAGAAAATACATACTTAGGTATAAGTCTAATAAAGTATGGAGAAGATGTATATAAGAAAAAAAACAGATCTTTGATGAACAAAATTAAAGAACTAAACAAGTGGGCAGTATTTAATGATCATGATTGGAAGACTCATTAACTTATTATCAAAATGTCAGTTCTTCTCAACTTGATCTATGGATTCAAAGAAATCTCAATTAAAAACCCCATCAGTGATTTTGTGAATTTCTACAAAATGGTTCTAGAGTTTATACACAGAGGCAAAAGACCTAGAAGAGCCAATGCTATATTTAAGAGAAAAAAAAAAATTGGAAGGCTGAGAATAATTGACTTTAAGATTTACCATGAAGTTACAGTAATTAAGACAGGTATTAATGAAAGAATGGACAAATAGATCAATCAAAGAGATTAGAGAACTTAGCAATAGATCCTCATAAATATTGATCAATCAACTAATCTTCAACAAAGAAGCAAAGGTATTACATAATATTTACAGCAAATGGTGCTAAAACTAGTGAACATTCACAGGCCAAAAAAAAAATTAGATGCAGAGTTCATCCTTTATGAAAATTAACACAAAATGGACCACAGAACTAAATATAAAATGCAAAATTAAGAAATCCTACCGGATAACACAGGAGAAAACCTAACTGACTGTGGGAACAGCAATTGTCTTTTTTTTTTTTTTAAATATTTATTTTTTACTATTTGGCGGACACAACATCTTTGTTTGTATGTGGTGCTGAGGATCGAACCCGGGCCGCAGGCATGCCAGGCGAGCGCGCTACCTCTTGAGCCACATCCCCAGCCCCTAGCAATTGTCTTTTAACACTCATGTCACCATACATGAAAGAAATAATTGATAAGCTGAATTTCATTAAAACAAAAACTTGTGCTTTACAAAAGACAATAGCAAGAGAATGAGAAGACAATACTCAGAGTGGAAGAAAATATTTGCAAAATACATATTTGATAAAGAGCTACTATCCACACTATATAAATAACTCTCAATATTCAAACAGTAAGAAAATAAATCACACAATTAAAAGATGGACCAAACTCCTTAACATTCACCTCACCAAAAAAGATATGCAGCTGGCAAATAAGTATATGGAAAAAGTCTGTATACCATATGTCATCAAAGAAATGCAAATTAAAACAATGAGATAAAACCACATATATATTGGAATTACTATAGCAAGAACACAGACACCCCCAAATGTTGGCAGAAACGTGGAACAACAGAACTTTCATACGTTGCTGATGGGGATGCAAAACGGTATAGCCACTTTGGAACACAGTATTTTAATCAAAACATAATAATTATATATGTTTATGTGGTAATTTGTGATATTTCAATACATTCATGTAATGTATAATGATCTGATCAGGTAACTGGTATGTCTATCCCTTCAAACATTTGTCACTTCTTTGTATTGGGAGCATTCAAAATCTTGTGAGTTATTTTGAAATATATAATTAAACATCATCTGTCCTAGGTACTCTACTGTGCTGTAGCTCTACAGTATCTGTGGTTTTTCAACTGGGACCAAATTTGCCCATCAGGGCATATTTGCCAATGAATATCTGGGATCATTTGTTACTGATAAAGCAGGCAGAATGGAAGTGTCACAGGTGTCTAATGATCAGAGGCTAGGTATGCTGTTAAGATCCTATAATACACAGGAGAATCCCTCTCCCAACAAAGATTTATTCAGCCCCAAATGTCAACAATGCCAAGGGTGAGAAAGATGGAAAGATCTCCAAAGCACATCAAATGAAAACAAACAAAAAAACACAACAACCATACATAGAGTACCACTCCACTTTCAGAAAACAAAATCAAAATTTAAAAATATAAATATTACATTTGGGTATGAGTATCGTTTATTTATTTGGAGAAATAGATATTAAAATATTAACTAGGTTTAAACTTTGAGAAAATGGGAGATTGAATATAAAGTGAGGAAGACAATGATTCTTTAAAGTTCTTTAAAGATTCTTTAAAGCAGTTGTTTCCTTAGTGATTAGAGTTTAAAATTTAGAATTTAAATTGCCATTATGGACTAAATTGTGGCATACTAAAATCCATACAATAGAGTTCCATCTCCCAGTACCTCAGAATAAAACCAAATTTGGAGATGAAGTCTTTAAAGAAGTGATTAAGTTAAAATGAGGTTCTTAGGTGGGATCCTAATCCAAAATGACATATCCTTCTAAGAAGAGGGGTGGCATCAGGAATGAGTGCACACTGAAGAGAGGCCATGTGAGGAAACAGTAAGCCTAGGGCCATTGACAAGCTAAAGAAAGAAGGATCAGAAGAAATCTGCCACACCTTGACCTTGGACCTCTAGTCTCAGAGCTGTGAGGAAACCAATTTCTGTTATTTAAGCCATCCAATGTATGGTAATTGTTTTTCTTACTGTAGCTCTTAAAAGTTAATATAGTTTCTGTTTAAGAATATAGAATATATAAAGTAATTGGTTCTTATTTAAATGAAGGGTTAAGCATAGAAGCAAACAAAAGCTGTTGAACTAGTTTCATTTCTTAAACTGAGATGAGTGAAAACAAACCCATACTGTCTTACAGTCTTGTTGCTGTTATTATGAAGTTATTGACAAAGATTTTTTCAACAGATCCTCCTTGCATGCTCTCTGGGGCTGCTCTTCTCCTTACCAATTAACCTGCTAACACAGCCACTGGCCCTACATCTGAACTCAGGCATCAAATAATCTAATGTCACAGCTCATAACAAGCTCTGGAGGTCTGGGAATGAGATACGTATTTGACTAAGGATTACAACTCCTTTATATTTCTTCCCCAGCTCCTTTATATTTCACATATATAAAATATATTTTTTTCTACAGTGAAAAAATGAGAGGAAAATAGCACTGAGAAGGAGAGTTTTCAAAGACTTACAGCTGAGGGTCAGGAGTGACAAGAGATTACATTAAAGGGGCACAAAGTGCTATTTGGAACTCTGAAAGGTAACTGTTCAAATCAGCATTGCCAATCAAGGGCCTCTATGGTGGAAGGCATGTATAAACAGTGAAAAGGCCCAAGACAGTACCCACATTCTCTAGGGCCTCTGTGACATTAGGCAATACTAAAGGATCCTCTGTCCCAAAAGGAATGGTTGTGTTTTCTTGCTGAGGACTTCAAATGCCTGTCAGAGAGAAGTGATCCTGAGATGGAGACCAGAAGGACTTGTAGTCAAGCTAGAGCTGAATGAGAAGCACAGCTAAAGTTTCAGGATCTAAACATGAGAAAAACAGAGAAGGAGAAGGAGAAATCAAGAGAAGCCCAACAACTAAGAGCTCACTGCTACTCTGAAAGAACGGTGGATGGGATAGCCACAAACAAAGCAGCCAAGGCAGAGTTCCCTGATCTCAAGCAAACAGGACACAGCACACACACTGGTATGGAGGGCTGGGTGGATGGGATCTTCCTCTGGCTTCCAGGCTTCTAATTCTCACCTGCACTGGGACAGAACTTATGTTCCTCCTGCACCTACCTGCCATCCTGACAAGGCAGAGAGGGAGGTGGCAGGTGGTGGTACCACTTGTAAGAAAAGAAAGAGGCTTGACATGAGTTAGAATTTTGGACAGATTAAATATTTATCTAAAAGAGGCTGATTTAGCCAGAAGAGAGTTAATTATCTTTAACTGTCAAGTTCTTACTCCATCAGCATAAAAGGGATCACAGTGAAAGATAAAATGAGGTACAGCACTATTTCAAAGCTCCTTTTATTCCCCAGCCAAGATGTACTATGTATCTCTAATCTTCCCTCTTATATATTGAATTATTTTTAAAATGAAGACAGCATAAATATGGAGGATCCCCTAGCAAACTACTGAAAATTCATTTTATGAAACAATGGATGCACACAGCTCCCAAGCAGCAGGTGCACTGAGGAGCCACCTGTGACTCATACATCTATGCCATGGAAGATGGCTGGTGCCTGTGGTACAGACCTGCAGAGCCATCCTCCACACACTGAGCGTGGAGGGGCTGTGACAGAGATCAGACAGAAAAGGCACCTTGGAAATTCATATGCTAAGCTGAGCTCTCTCAAATGATAACTTCTAAATAATCATTGACAAACAGTAGTTTGTTTTCTTGGCCGTATTACTGAAAGAAGTGAAGAACATGATTTGTTTGTTTGGTTTTGTTTTTAAGGGACACAAGAAAGATTTTCACTCTTCCTAATTAAAATAACCATTTATCTCTAATGTATCCTTCAATATTCTAAGGGTTACTGGGCATAAGACTTGATTTCCATGCTCCTGATTTCAGTTTGAATATATATCATTATTGCTGTAAGTAGATGCAGATGCTCAAGTTAATTTTATGGTTAATGCCTCAAGGCATTTTTTAGGAAAAGTGCAAAATGCTTTTAAAAATCTAATCAATAATATTGAAACTGAATTTATTTTGTGTTAGACCTTCAACTGAGGAAAGACATAAAGTGCTCTTGAGTTTAGATCTTGCTTTTATCACCAACTGAATAAGTATTTGACTTACTAACATAGGCAAGGCATGCTCTCAGAATGTTATTTATATGCTAACAATCCCTCATTAGTTGAATAAAGAATTACATATTGACTAAAACAGATAAGAAGCTTATAAACTATCTTATTAATCTGAAAATTATAGTAACTTGTAGGCATACATTATGTTGAGCTCATGTCAACAGAAATAAAAATTTCTCTGGAATCATTCTATAAAAATGTATATTACCCACTAGACCCTCAAGCCACAGATGGCTGACTACAACTGTTAGCAGAAATTCCCTCAATTCAGTTAATTGTGTGTAATGGGGGATTAAATAAATATATTATAAAGTTAAAGAAGAGAATAATTAAATACACACTATAGATTTTAGAAAAATAACTGGATATAGTTTAAAATTCAATTCATTCTCTTATGATCTAAATGAGACTAGCCATCTTGGGATTCCCTTCTCCTCTTAAAAATGTTTAAAGTTAAACTTGATAGGTCATTTGTCAGCACACACACACACATAGACTACGCACACACACCCACACATGCACTCATTTCTACAAACCTAAAGTTTTTAAAAAATCAGAGATTTTCCAAATAATGATGATATTTATTTGGGAATAGCAGAGCATGGCAATGGGAATATGGAAGTGATAGCATTTGCACACATTCAAAAAGGTTAAGACCAGAGGGAGTTTTTACAGACAAAATTGAGAAAAATTACATCATATTTTGAAACAATAATCCTTGGCCACAGTGATTAATAACAAGAGTGGTGTGGATTGCAGGCTGCCTACACAGTGGCTTGGCAGATGCCACTGTAGAATTACTTCTTTTATTAAGTTGTGGTGGCCTTTGTGCAAGGTAGTTCATGAAGTGTTTTGTGACTCTGTAGTTACCTATCAGGCATTCCCTTCCTCCATAACATCCTGGTTTCATTTATTTTTTCTTGTCAGGGTTAACACAAGTGACTCCATTTTGATTCTGACAATTTTTACATTTCTTTAACACTTCCAAACATAACGTCACTTTAATGAAGGAGCCATGTGGAAACAAAACAAAACAAAAAAGCAAATTTCAATATATCCTGCCCATCAAAACATCAGAAATGCTCTTTTTAAAACTTCTTTTATTTATCACAACCTTCTTGTCCCATTCAGTTGCTAGTACTCTCTCTGTATGTGTAACCTCCTCTCCCAGAATAAACTTTTCACCTCTCTATCCGTTTTCTTTAAGTGAAACAATTCAACCCATCCTTAAGGTCAGCAAGTTGTGTTTTTCCAGGCCATCTACTTCAACAAAATAAAGGTCCCCATGGAGGGGCCACCCTTATTAGAAATCAAGAGGAGATTTTGAATAGTAAAAATTCGTTATTGATACAGAAACTAAAGATAAACTCATCCTCACACACTTAATCTATCCCTCACTTACAGAATCTTACAGTCTGGTCCTGGGATTAGCAGTCAGCTCCTAAGGAGGAGGAGAATCAAGGAAGCCAAGAAAATAACTCTGCACTATCCTAGTTTGGCACCAAATTTGGTTAGTCACTTACTTGTTTTCCATGTGCAGACTCTGTCTGTATTTGACACTGATTATATCATCCACAAATATCTATTTAAGATTATCACTACTTTTTTTAATCACTTGTTTTCAATGCATTTACAAATAACTTTGGTCTCTTTATCACAAATACTAAAATTCATAATTTCAATATTGTCTATAGCAGCTACATTTCCATAGCAGGTGTTTTCTTCCAGAACACTCTGGAAAATCCTGGCTTCAACTGTTTATTATCTCAGAAAATTTCTCCCAGCTCTGAGTAATCTCCACTGTGTGCCTATTTTTTTTCTTTTTTGCTGTATTACATCCCTTATCCACTACAAGTTGTTTCAGTGGAAAGATTTTTATTCCACTTGTACTTTGGTAGAATTTTCAGGTTGCAGTTATGCAGAAAAAAATTTCTCTCCTTGGTTAAAATCTCTAAAATATTCTATTTATGGACATTAAATAATTCAGAGAAGTAATCAACTAGCAGTTTTCACTGTAGCTATTTCTCTTATTTCCTAAGATACTAAGGCCATGGAAATAATCAATATTCTTGAGTCTTCTCCTAACATTACAAATCAATCACCTCAAATATCCAGCATTGCCTCCATTTGATGTAAAACAAAGAAATTTATACTGTGTAGGAAAATGTTGATGTTTATCATCCCAAAATCATTAATAAAACTTGTAGGCTAATTATGATCCAGTTATTGCTGTAGGGCAATGGTGATTCTCAAATCTTGGATGTTTTTGTATTTTTCTAGAAAACATTATTTCTACAGAATAATAGTTTTAAAATAATTCTTTAATTTTGAAAGTTACTAACTTACACCACAATTCATTATAGCTACTGACCCCCAAGCTGTAAGAAGCATATTCTTCTTGGTTGTATGTGTGTGTGTGTGTGTGTGTGTGTGTGTGTGTGTGTGTGTGTGTTTGGTTTTTGAGTTTTTGAGTTTTGTTTGTTTTTGTTTTTGTTTTTGTTTTTTTACAACCAGGGACAGGGAACCCAGGGTTGCTCAACCACTAAGCCACATCCCCAGCCTGTTTTACTTTATGTTTTGAGTCAGGGTCTCACTAAGTTGCTTAGTACCTTGCTAAATTGCTAAGGCTGGCTTTAAATTTGCAATCCTCCTGTCTTAGTCTCCTGAGCCACTGGGATTGCAGTCATGTGCCACCATGCTGGGCCCCAGGAACCACGTTCTTAAGAAGCTCTTGAAGCTGAGCATTCTTTACTGTAGGACCTACACAAAAATAGGGTTCAGATCAGAGGTGCACTTGATTTTTCAGTCATTTAAGACCTTCCCTAGAGAGAGTTCACTAAGCCAGTTGTGTCTCTAAATATCCCTCCATTTCCACAACTCATGGCTTTTCTTCACTGCCAAGTCCTTCATTACTAATCTTTAATCATTCACTATTTAGAATATTTTATAAAGTACTTTTGATATGACTCTCAGAATCTGTCCTATTCTGCTCATGCTGCTAAAACAAAATGTCCAGGCCTGGGTAACATATAAAAGAGTAGAAATTTACTTTTCACAGTTCTGGAGATTGGGAATCCAAGATCAAAGTGCTGGCAGAGTCAATGTCCAGTAAAGGCTGCTCTCTGCTTCCAAGGTGATACCTTGGCTCTGTATCCTCATATTGCAGAAAGACAAAAAAGGACAATCATTATTTCCTCAAATTGAGAAGAGATGGAAGAGTCAGGCAGCGCTCACAAAAGCCTCTTCTATAAGAACATTAATCCCACTAGGCCTAATTACCTCTTAAGGCCCCACATCATTTAAATTGGAATTTAAATTACAACATACAAACCTCAAAGGGACACATACATTCAAACCACACCAGAATCAAATGACTTTTCTTCACATGCTTGTTTTTGAAATACCTTTGAACTCTTTCACTTACACACATGGCTCAAGTGGAGATGTTTTAATGGATGTTGAAGAATCTCAATAGTTACTGATTCTGTAAATTATCAAGCCATGTCATTCTAATTCTCCCTCCCTGGCCTAGAATGAAGTCCTGAAGAGATTGTTCTGTTTACATAGATACAAATATGTGCTCAGGCAGAACAAAGTAGCATAAAATGTGCAGTTTGTGGTGGGGCTGATTCCCAGCACAAATAAAGTTCTCTATTCCAAATCCTCTTTCTTAATGCCAATGTTGGTTTTGACTCTACAAAGGTCATTAAAGTGTACAGTATCAGCTAGTCTTAGTAAGCAGACAAGTCAGAACAGGAGTAACATATTCTATCCTCCGCCTTGTAGCTCTTTTCCTCAGACATCTAAAAACAGCAACTTTGTGAATATAAAAATATTCCAAAACTTTTGTCTCTTTCCCCAGGAGGCTGGCACACTTAGCCCAAAGAAAAATGAGGATTATTTCATGCAGCTTTTCATATCAAGTTTCCAGATCCAAACAGAATCCTGTGTGGGACTTGATGAAATTAAGCAGTGAGCTAGGTATGTAGCTAAGTGGCAGAGTGCTCCTTAACATGTGTAAGTCTCTGGGTCCAGCAACATAAAAAATAAATCAATTAGTTATTTTTAAAGCAAATAAATTAAATAGTGAATAGTTTTAAACATTTTCTGAACTGTTCTTACTGTTTTATGCTTTTATTAAGATTTAGAACTCTATTAGAACCAGATGCATAGTCTCTGGTTTAATTGCTAGATCCTTGATCCACTTTGGGTTGAGTTTTGTGCATGGTGAGAGATAGGGGTTTAATTTCATTTTGTTGCATATGGATTTCCAATCTTCCCAGCACCATTTGTTGAAGATGCTATCTTTTCTCCAATGCATGTTCTTGGCACCTTTGTCTAATATAAGATACTTATAATTTTGTAGGTTAGTCTCTGTGTCCTCTATTCTGTGCCATTGGTCTACCAGGCTGTTTTGGTGCCAATACCATGATGTTTTTGTTACTATTCCTTGGTAGTATAGTTTAAGTTCTGGTATAGTGATGCCATCTGCTTCACTCTTCTTGCTAAGGATTGCTTTAGCTATTCTGGGTCTTTTAATTTTCCAGATGAATTTCATGGTTGCTTTTTCTATTTCTATGAGGAATGTCATTGGGATTTTGATCAGAATTGCATTAAGTCTGTATAGTGTTTATATTAGCATGATCATTTTGATAATATTAATTCTGCCTATCCAAGAGCAAGGTAGATCTTTCCATCTTCAAAGGTCTTCTTTGATTTCTTTCTTTAGGGTTCTGTAGTTTTCATTGTATAGATCTTTCACCTCTTTCATTAAGTTGATTCCCATGTGTTTTTTTTTTTTTTGAGGCTATTGTAAATGGGATAGTTTTTCTCATTTTCCCTTTCAGAGGATTTGTCACTGAAATACAGAAATGCCTTTGATTTATGGGTGTTGATTTTGTATCCTGCTACGTTGCTAAATTCACTTACTAGTTCTAGAAGTTTTCTGGTGGAGTTTTTTGGGTCTTCTAGGTATAGAATCATATCATAAGCAAATAGTGCTAATTTAAATTCTTCTTTTCCTATATGTGTCCCTTTAGTTTCTTTCATCTGTCTGATTGCTCTAGCCAGTGTTTTAAGAACTGTGTTAAGTAGAAGTAGTGAAAGAGGACATCCTTGTCTTGTTCCAGTTTTTAGAGTGAATGACTTCAATTTTTCTCCATTTAGAATGATGTTGGCCTGGGCTTAGAGTAGTTAGGCTTTATGATGTTGAGATAAGTTCCTGTTATCCCTAGTTTTCTATGGATATGAACATGAAGGGGTGCTATATTTTGTCAAATGATTTTTCTGTGTCTATTGAGATGATCATATGATTCTTATACTTGAGTCTATTGATGTGATGAATTACATTTATTGATTTATGTATGTTGAACTATTTGACCCAGCTATCCCTCTCCTCAGTCTATACCCAAAGGACTTAAAAAATATTGCAGGGACACAGCCACATCAATGTTTATAGCAGAACAATTCACAATAGCTAAACTGTGGAACCAACCTATATGCCCTTCAGTAAACAAATGGATTTAAAAATGTGGCATATTTACATAATAGAATATTACTCAGCAATAAAAGAGAATAAAATCATGGCATTTGCAGGTAAATGGATGGCACTGGAGAAACTAATGCCAAGTGAAGTTAGCCAATCCCAAAAAAACAAATGCTGAGTGTTTTCTCTGATATAAGGAGGCTGATTCATAGTGGGGTAAGGAGGGGGAGCATGGGAATAATACACAAACTCTTGATAGGGCAGAGGAGTGGGAGGGGAACGGAGGGGGCTAAGGGTTAGTAAGGCTAGTGGAATGTAATGGACATTATTATCCAAAGTACATGTATGAAGACATGAATTGGTATGAACATACTTTGGTATGACTAGAAATATGAAAAATTGTGCTGTTTATGTGTAATAAGAATTATAATGCATTCCAATGTCATTACTTTTAAAAAATCAATTAAAATTTAAAAAAGGATTTAAAACTCAAGTTATTTTCATTTATAGTACATGCTAATTTTTGCACAGATTGATCACAGTTTCATTAATTGAACAAGAAGTCAGGGTATATAATTTCAGGCTTATAGAACACATTGCTTTAGTCTGGCTTCAGGTCATTTCTTAAGATGGGAGGAGGAATCACAGCAAACAATCCAAGACAGAAATGAAGAATGGAAATACATTTCTCATTAATAGGAAAAATAATCCCTTTTGTCAGTTCTTCAGATCACACAAAAATATGTTTTCTCCAAAGTATAAAGAAATGAATCAGTGTGAACATACTTTGTATACAACCAGAGATATGAAAAATTTGTGTGTGTAATATTTGTAATATGAATTGTAATGCATTCCACTGTCTTATATAAATAAAAAATTAATAAAAATTTTTTCTCTATTTTATTAACATTTGCTGCTTAATTTTAAAAGAATCAACTGCATATATAATTTAGTAAAATACAGGGGAAATATTTTTAAAGGAGGAAAAATAATTAATGATCCCACTAGTGAAATAACCAAGAGTATTGAAGCCAGACAGAGTGAAGCTGAAATCTTGACTCTGTCATGCAGTACATATGTGACTTTAGAGAAATTACAGTGTTTACTCTGTTTTATCTTGTTCACATGCAAAATGAAGTCACTAACCAATGTTTTGGTATCATCCTTAAGTGAAGAATCAAACTCTGGTTCTTCTCTGTATTAAAACTAGTTATCCAGTATTTGGATGCCCTGATACCATGGTGAATGTGATGATCCTCAGGACAAATAAATGTCCTAATGCAAGTTCTTTGTTGCTGGCACTTACCAGAATTCCTAAATTAATAAGTGAAAATTGCAGCAAAAAGCAACACCATTTTTTAAACCTTTAAATACAGTGTACTGATAAGAGAACACTGTATTTAAAGGTTTAAAAAATGGTGTTGCTTTTTGCTGCAATTTTCACTTATTAATTTAAAAGATAAATACAGAGGAATGGCAAAAGCAGATATTAACCAACTTCCTCAAGACTCCTAAAGCACAATAAGTAAAATCAAAAAACAATAAATGTGATGGCATCAAATTAAAAAGTTTCTTCACAGTAAAGGAAACAAATAGGAGCATAAGGAGAAAGCCTACAGAATGGGAGAAAATCTTTGCCACATGCTCCTCAGAGAGGACATATCCAGGATACACAAAGAACTAAAAAAAAAAAAAACCCACCAAATATCTCAATTAATAAATGGGCAAAGGAACTAAACAGAAACTTCTCAAAAGAACATATAAGAATGGTCAACAAATATATGAAAAAAATATTCACTATCTTTAGCAATCAGAGAAATGCAATTAAAACTCACTCCAGTAAATATAGCAATTATTAAGAATTCAAGTAATAATAAATGTTGGCGAGGATGTGGGGGAAAGGGTACACTCATACATTGCTGGTGAGACTGCAAATTGGTGCAACCAACCTGGAAAGCAGCATGGAGATTCCTCAAAAACCTAGGAATGTCTGTTCAGTTCCTTGGCCCACTTATGGATTGGGTTTGTTTTCTGGTGTTAAGATTTTTGAATTCTTTATATATTCCTGGAGATTAGTGCTCTATATGATGTGTGTGGTAAAAATTTGCTCCCAAGATGTAGGCTCTTTATTCACCTCACAGATTGTTTCCTTTGCTGAGAAGAGACTTTTTAGTTTGAGTCCATCCCATTTATTGATTCTTGGTTTTAATTCTTGTGCTATGGGAGTCTTATGAAGAAAACTGGGGCCTAATCTGACATGATGGAGATTTGGGCCTAGTTTTTCTTCTAATAGACATAGTGTCTCTGATTTAGTTCCTATGTCCTTGATCCACTTTGAGTTTTGTGCAAGGTGAGAGATAGGGGTTTAATTTCATTTTGTTGCATATGGATTTTCAATTTTCCCAGCACCATTTGTTGAAGAGCCTATCTTTTCTCCAATGTATGTTTTCGGCACCTTTGTCAAATATAAGATAACAGTAATTATGTGGGTTATTCTCTGTCCTCTATTCTGAACCATTGGTCTACAAGTCTATTTGGGTGCCACTACCATGCTGTTTTGTTACTATTGCTCTGTAGTATATACATTAAGGTCTGGTATAATGATGCCACTTACTTCACTCTTCTTGCTAAGGATTGCTTTAGCTATTCTGGGTCTCTTATTATTTTTCCAGATAAATTGCATGACTGCTTTTTCAATTTCTATGAGAAATATCATTGGGATTTTGGTTGGAAATGCATTAAATCTGTATAGTACTTTTGGTACTATGGTCATTTTGATAATATTAATTCTGCCTATACAAGAGCAAAGTAAATCTTTCCATCTTCTAAGGTCTTCCTTGATTTCTTTCTTTAGGGTTCTGTAGTTTTCATTGTATAGATCTTTCACCTCTTTTGTTAAGTTGATTCCCAAAGTATTTTTTTATGCTATTGCAAATGAAGTAATTTTCTCACTTAACCTTTCAGAGGATTTGTCACTGATATACAGAAATGTCTGTATATGGGTGTTAATTTTGTATCCTGCTACTTTGTTGAATTATTTTACTAGTTCTAGAAGTTTTCTGGTGGAATTTTTCTGGTGGAATTGGGTTCTTCTAGGTATAGAATCATATTGTTGGCAAATATATGAAAAAATGTTCAATAAATGCAAATCAAAACTACTCTAAGGTTTCATCTTACTCCAGTCAGAACGGCAGCTATTAAGAATACAAACAACAAAAAGTGTTGCCAAGAATGTGGGGGAAAAGGCACACTTATACAGTGCTGGTGAGACTGCAAATTGGTGCAGCCAATATGGACATCAGTATGAAGAATCTTTGGAAAATGAGAATGGAACCACCACTTGACCCAGCTATCCTACTCCTCTGTCTATACTCAAAGGACTTAAAAACAGCATACTACAGGGACACAGCCACATCAATATTTACAGCAGCACAATTCACAATAGCTGAACTGTGGAACCAACCTAGATGCCCTTCAATAAATGAATGGATAAAGAAAATATGGTATATATACACAATGGAATATTACTCAACCTTAAAATAGAATAAAATCATGACATTTGCAGGTAAATGGATGGAGCTAAAGAAGGGGAAGGGAGGATTAAATGAACTCTGGATAGGGCAAAGAGGATAAGGGGAGGAGGAGCAGGGATGGGGCAAAGAGGTAGGAAAGATGGTGGAATGAGATGGTCATCATTACCTAAGTACATGTATGAAGACACGAAAGATGTGACTCTACTTTGTGTACAACCAGAGATATGAAAAATTGTGCTCTATATGTGTAATATGAATTGTAATGCATTCTATTGTCATATGTAACAATTTAAAATTTTTTTTAAAAAAATTTAAAAACCTAGGAATGGAACCACCATTTGACCCAGGTATCCCACTTTTATGTTTACACCCAAAGAACTTAAAATCAGCATAGTACAGTGATGCAGCCACATCAATGTTTATAGCAGTTCAATTCACAATAGCCAAGTCATGGAACCAACCTAGCTGTCGTTCAACAGATGAATGCATAAAGAAAATGTGATACACACACACACATACACACACACACACACACACACACACACACACACACACACACACACTGGATTATTACTCAGCCTTCAAGAAAAATAACTTTATGACATTTGCTGGTAAATGGATGGATCTGAAGACTATCATGCTAAGTGAACTCAGCCAATCTAAGAAAACTAAAGGTTGAACGTTTTCTCTGATATGTGGAGGCTAACCTACAATAAGAGAGGTTGAGGGAGAATAGAAGTTTAGTTGATTAGACAAAGGGGAGTGATGGGAAGGGAGGAGAATAGGAAAAGAAAAGACAGTGAATCTGACTTAACTTTCCTATATACATATATGAATCTCACCATTTTGTACATATATAAGAAATTGATTTAAAAAGAATAACTATAGATAAATGGCAAAAAGACCAGTAAAGTAGTGGATAGGGAGCAGCGGGTGGGAGAGGGGAAAAGAAGAAGAGGTACTAGGGTTTGAATTGGAATAAGACATATTCCATGCTTTTATAATTATGTCAAAATGGATTCTACTGTCATGTATAACTAAAAAGAATAAATAAATAAATACATGAATACATAAATACACAAATAAATAAATAAGATCCTAGAAAATTTTAGTTTCAAATGTGTTGGGTCTTTTAGTTCTGCTTCAGGAGAGGATGCCCTTTCCTTTGGAGTTGCTCTTAGGGAAAGTACCACAATTGGATCTCAAGCTCTATCAAAGAGGCATCTACATTTCACCAGGGTAAAGCAGTAAATTTTACTGGAGGTGATTAACATGTTAAAGGATAAATACTCTATTCAGGACCATAGAGGAAAACAATCATTGTTTTATTTATATATATATATATATATATATATATATTTGTATCAACAAAAGAAATTATTGTATCACCTCCAAAGAAACACACTCTTAACATGAATTGCATTCATTGAATTTCCACACTTAACTCTTTCTAACATACAATTGATATGTTTTCAATTGTTTCACTATTTTCAATTTCAAAATGATCTGAAACTACTCAGCCACAGAATCAGTCCTTAACAGTGTTGATTTCTGTGTTGCCTAGAATAGACTTAGTGTGATCCTGTGAAGAGTAAATATAATATGGAGAATAATGAAAATTTAATACATGATAAAAACTCAGTCAGTACATGGAGGAAATATGAACACTTTGACATATTGGCTTATGCCCACTGATTTGTTTACTTTTCCAAAGAAAAATGTTATTGTATATATAGTTTAAAGTCTACCTAAGAGTCCATAAATTGAAAGTTAACATTTTTCCAACAGTATTTTATTCTTGGAGACATTGGTAGTTTTAATTATATATACAATTACAACACATTGCTTGTGGGTCTTCAAATTGGTGCAACCAATCTGAAAAGCAATTTGGAGATTCCTTGGAAAACTTGAGATGGAACTACCATTTGATCCAGCTACATATTCCTTGGTTTATGCCCAAAGGACTTAAAAATAGCATACTACAGTAACAAAGCCACATCAATGTTTATAGCAGCACAATTCACAATAGCCAAACTGTGGAACCAACCTAGATGCCCTTCAATAGATGAATGGATAAAAAATATGTGGCCTATATATACAATGAAATATTACTTAGCATTAAAAGAGAATAAAATCATGGCATTTGCAAGTAAATGAGATGAGTTGGAGAATATCATGCTAAGTGAAGTAAGCCAATCCCCAAAACCAAAGGCTGAGTATTTTCTCTGATATATGGATGCTGATACATATTGAGGGTGATGGGAAACATGGAAGGAATGGAGGAACTTTGGATAGGAGAAAGGGAATGGAAGGGGGTAAAAAAGATCGTGGAATGTGATGGTCATCATTACCCTAAGTACATGTATGAAGACATGAAGGATGTGACTGTACCTTGTGTACAACCAGAGAAATAAAAAATTGTGCTATATATGTGTACTATGTATTGAAATGCATTTTACTGTCAAGTATAACAAAATAGAATAAATAAAACAAAAAAACATATAGCAGTGGGCATTTATTTAAAGAAATCTCAAAAATAAATCTCTGTCTGCAAATTTATTGCTTTACCTCTGATTATTTTCTTTCAGTTTCTACTTTAATATATTTAACTTAAAGGATTTCCTAAAGACCATACAATGCCAAAGAAAAATGAAACTTCAAAGCATGTGATAAAATCTTTGGAAGTCTATGCAAAGCATTTCTATTAACTCAATAAATTTTCAACTAAAATATAACTATCTAAAAATTAATTATATTTCATAGAATAAACAATACACTCATTTTAATAAGATTTTTTATTCAGGAGAGATTATATCAATATATCATTAATATAAACTAGGAAATACTTCATGCAGCAAAACACCAAAACTGGTATTTTTCCAGGATATCATAGAAAAGAAGATGTTTTGTCACTTATTTGGGGAAAAATTTAGGTGAACACACCCTTCCTCATAAGAATAAATACTTACTTATGCCTTAATGAAATTGTGCTTGTTGACAACATATTAAAAACTAAGCTTATAAAGTTTATAGCCACAGCCCCTATCAGCAAGCAGATTCCAGAATCCATCTATAAGTGTGTTTTTATTTATCCAATAGATCCTATTTTTTATTCAATCTGATATAACAGAAACCTTGTTTATATTCAAGCATCAACAGAGCACAGTAAAATAGATAACAGAAGACAACAAAGGTGTGGATCCTACTCAGGAAGGTTTTACTCTATCATAACATATAAATTACAGAAGATCAGCAAAGAAGTAAAAGTTTGGATAAATAAGAATTCCAGTATAACTTCCACATCCTATTTCAGGGTAGCCCAGAGATAGAGATGGAGGCCAGCTCACTGCATATTGTGGGTTTAATGAAGGGGTGAAGGACAGAGTGCTGAAGACGTACCTTTGGAAAACTTTGGTTTCAGATTTTTAAATATTTATCCAAAGTCTCATTCAACCTTAAAGTATGGTCAATATTTGCAGGGGTAAAAACCGAGAAATCTTTGGATGCATGATGAACTATGCAAGTTCAGGGAAGACAAAGGGTTCAATCTGACTTCATGGAAGTGTGAGGAGCAGAGGTCAACATGCTATAGTCGATGAGAAAGGGATAGGTATTACCTAGAGAGGAGGCAGAAAGGGCAGAAGGGAGTACATGAGGGTGCATATGATACCTGAACATGTATGTGTGGGAGTGGATCCAGGTACAGGTAAACTGAAAACTGAGGGTCCTATTTCACAGATTAGCATGTGAATAATGAGATCTGAAAAGTATTTTAAAGCACAATACTCAAAATATTAATTTCTTTCAATATTTTCACAAATATTTAAGCTACCTAGATTTTCATTAAGTATCTGCATGGAGAAGTTTATAATTGAATAAACAAGTCCAGTACCTGTTCTGCAGAGAGCCTGCCACTATCTTATCCTGATATGTCTAGGAATCCTCTACAATATTTACTGGTTTCTAAGACCCATAGCTCACACCTCTCATTTCAGGAGACAGAATTTGGTTGTGTCACATTAAGCTGGAAGGTACTACAAACCCTATCAAAACTTGTTGTTCTGGTCTGAGAAGCTGCCCACTGTCACAACTGCCAAACTTGATGATTCCATTTGCAGCTGAAATCCAGATTTTCCAAAGGTACCTCTTCAGTACTCTGTCCTTCACCCCTTCATTAAACCCCACAATGTGCAGTGAGGATGCTGGCCTCCACCTCTATCTCAGGGCTATCCCAAACCGGGGTGTAGAAGTTACACTGGAATTCTTAAGTCACTCAAAAAGCCACTTCCCCAGGATTCAATTAGGCCAATTACCTGGGTTGGGAAAGGTTTTACCCTCAATTCATAATATTCAATTTACCACTGGATGAGACACAGGGCAGCCCCATTCCTCAACTATTACTTTTAACAACATTGTGACTTTACACTTGCTGACCCCCCTGACCTGCCTTGCCCACAATCACCCATGTCTGCTCCAGTAGTGTCAGTAACATTTCTTCTCAGAGATAAGAGCTTACAGATCTGATCCTTCCTCTACACTTCTTTATAACTACAAAGGGACCTTAGCTCCTCCTGAAAACTTACCCATACTTTTCCAAGTACCCTTTGGCTCTCAATAGTTTCATTTAAAAATAAATAAATTCCACTTCCCCAGAATATTGTCATGGATTAGGAAGAGACAAAATTTTGATGGATAATCAGAAAGTGAGAGAAAAGCAGTACAGAGGCTATTGACATCTTCAGTTGTTCTTTTTACATTGATTCTATCATGTTAACTGTGTGTCACAGTTAACATGATAGAATAGTAGAATTTAAAGCTAAAGCAACTAATTTAGTGAGTATAAAAGGAATCTACAGTGAGTGAAGCAAAAGCCTATTGAATAAAAACATTTATTATAGGCTCATAAAAAAACCGGTATTTATCTGTTAAATGCTCCCAAATGTTGTTTAAATAAGTCCAACATTATTTTTTAAAAATAAGTTACTTATCAGGATTAATATGCGGATTTTTTAAATTATGATAAAGCAATTTAAAATATTAAGTACTATTTACTAATCTTCTACAGGCAGTGACAAATAAAGAAATTTGATACAATTTTTTTTCTAAAATAGAACAAACATAAAAGATACAATTCAAGTGAGGAAAATTGACAAATCTTGCTGTTATAAAGGAAACTAAAATACTTTGTGCTCAAAATCCAAAATAAAAATACAAATTAAAAACTTAAGAATATTGGTCTCAAATGTTCAAATATAGGTTAAATCTAATGGTCTAAAGATAATCAAAGACTTCATCAATTTTATGACATTCAGACAAAATGCAAAAAAAAAGTTACTTAGTACTGAGAAAGGGATGGGAACAATTAAGCCTCTTTAGTCTTCTCAGTACAAATTGATCAAAACTGTAGGAAAAGAGTCTCAATTTCTTCCAGTTTTTGAGAATACATTAGCCACTTAATATAACATCCTGGTGTATTGTTTACTTTTTTGATAGCCAAACAAGATAGACTGACTGATTGAGTCACTCGCAGGTATTCATTCCTTCAACAAATATTTATTGAAGGATTTTCATATCAGACACTAAGCTAGAAAATTTTCTCACATCACTTAATTGAAATTCAACAAGTATTCTCATGTTGTAATGAGGATTAAATGAGTTAATATTTGTGTAGTGTTTAAAATAGTCTGTGGCACACAGTAAGTTCTATATAAATGTTTGCTAAATAAATTATGTTAAGAGTTAGTTGTAATATGATCTTTGTGCAAGATTTTTGTTATTCCAATTCTTCTCTTTTAAAGGTTTCTATTAGCATAAGAGATGGTGGTACAGTCCTGAAATACCAGCCAGGGAGCTAAGCACAAGATCAAGTCACCTGATAGTAAGAGTCTATGAAAAATTTAAAATGTCTTCACCTACTATAATGGGTTTTACATCACCTTTAAATATTTATTTCTCATATACTCATGAAATACTATACATCAGGTCTATTCTAACCACTTTACAAAAAATAAGTCATGTAATTCTCACACTAACCCTATGATACTATCATTTCTGCACATTAAAGATGAGGAAACTGAGGCACTGGGAGGCATTTACTAGGATCATTCAGCTACTAAGCAGCAGGGGCTATATTCATACCAAAGCAGTCTAGCTCTGGAATCCAAGTTTTTAAACACTGGGTTATAATGTTTTAAGATTCTCAAAGCCTGTTTTCTTAGTGTGGTAGTGAATGCTTATAATCCCAGCAGCTGGGGAGGCTGAGGTAGGAGGATTGCAAGTTCAAAGCCAGCCTCAGCAAAAGCAAGGTGCTAAGCAACTCAGTGAGACCCTTTCTGTAAATACAAAATATGGCTGGGGATGTAGTTCAGTGGTCCAGTGCCAAACACAATGTCGAAGAGGAAAAGAGAAGACAAAGCAGAATTTAGGACTTAAATGAGTTCTAAGTTTCTCATGATCATAATTGATCACGTTTGGAATTCAAACATACTTGCACAAAGACTTGAAATCTAATCCACATTAACAATGAACAGAGTAAACACACTCATACCCTCCCTACTGAGACAGAAGATGTTTTGGCTACTTTACCCTAACCCTTACCCCTGCCTTAAATTAATCCACTGTGAATAAAGACAGGTAGCAAACTACAGATCACAAATGGGTAGTAGCAACCAACAAGCATGAGATACTTTTCCATACTAGATAAATCCCAATAATTGTGGTGGAACCATTTTGTTTTGTGATTTAGGAACCCTACTTTAGGAAATAGGATAAAGGAAGGCAACTCCTCTGAAATACTAAGAAAGGAGAATATTAAATGTTGTACACTGCATGCCCTTTCCTGAAAATCAAATACTTCAACAACTTATCAAGAACAATTAAATCTTGATAACTGTCAATAATTTTTCTATCTCATTGAGAAAGATCCATCCCTGTGCTCCTGCCTTCCAAGGTCAAAGCAGCTACTATCTCAGTTCTTCCCACAGTTCACCTCCACCCAATGAATGAAGGAAAGAAGGAAAGAGTGGAAGAGGACAGAGGCTTCCTGACATGTTTACAAACACACAGCTGCCAACTGGTGCTTCCTCAGCAGTTGAGCATATTTGGAGTCACTGAAGCTGGTGTGTGAGCTCCTGGATTAACAATGATTCGGTAAACAGACACTTCAATCTGTTTTCCACCCAAAATGCTCATGGCAGACACAACAATGTTCACAGGCTTGATGGTGGAGCCTCCCAGGAATACTCAAACTGCTCTATCAATCATGATGATTTGGTGCCCCCCTCTGGCCTACCTGCAGCAACTTCATTTAGCTACACTAAGAAAATGAAAATGATTCTTGAACAAAAGTCCAAGCCAGAATCATAAAAATCTGCCTGCAAGAGAAACCTAGTTTTGACTGCACACTTAATAACTATTCTAATTCTCCAAGGTGAAGGAAAATTTGGCAGGGCTGACCGCATATTTTTAAACTCAATGTACTTAAGGTGATATAATTTTTCTTTATGTATTTTTAAACATCCCCCAAAGAAAGAGAACTCTATCAGTTCTTCACAGTGAAGAGAACTAGGTTACCTGGAATCTGCTCAGAGGAGTAAGGCAATTTACTCAAAAGAAATCATTCTGTAAAACTCAGACAGAATATCAGAAATCTATATCAAGAACTCAGGTTAAACAATATTACTTATTAAGATCACAAAACTCTATCACTTCAAGTTATTCACTCACTTTTTCCCAAGTCTCTTAGGAGTTTCAACTAAAGAAATCCAAGCTATAACCAGTTCCAGAATGCTTCCAGAATCCCTGAGTGAGTTTCTTCTCCATACTCAAGGCCTCTTTCATAGTGGTGGCTCATCTAATGTGACCATGCCCCTTCTGTTGGGTTAAAATGGTCTGATCTCTGCTGGAAACAGCACATACAAGGGCTTCCAGTTTATGTCATTACACGCTGGGCAAAGGGATGGGATACCTCATGTTCACAGTTACTGAGACAGGGAGGCAGAGCAAGCGCCAGACAGGGCCCTGTAGTGCCTCTGGAGCAGTGCTAAGTACATTTTAACCTGGTAAAATAAGCTGTGAAGAGCCAAGGAGGCTCACTGTGGCTCACAGAAGGTGACTGTGTAAAAAGCCATTGTGCAGCATTTTAGGTATTCATCCTAACTCTTAAAGTTGCAGGTACCAATAAATAAGAGTAGAATATAAAGCACATACTAATTCTTCCTTTGTTGCCCTTCCTTCAGAGTTCTGAAACTCAGGGATCTCCTAGATTGAAACACACAATGAATTATTTCTATGTGATTAAAAAATAAAGCTGATAAGGCTTTGGCGGGGGAGGCCCAAAGAAGAAAGTGAGGGCATGCATTCATAGTAAATCTTTTGGAAACCAAGTATTTTTTCCTTCACCAGAAGACTGGAGGGGCAGGTGGCTAAATTTGCACTATGTACTAAATATTATGAATATCATGGTTTGCAGGTCAAAGGGGGCTCTACTGAAAACAGTTATATTTTCCCTCAGCATCCTCTGTTAGGCAATACCTACTAAAATTATCCAAGTAAATGACAACTTGATAAGTAGTAATTTCCAATGGTGCACTGAGATGACAATTCCTCACTACATAATATTTTCTTGGTAAGATGAGATTAACTGACACTGAAATCACAGAACCAAATTCTCTATCACAGCACTTATCACATTGTGTTAGAGTTGTTTGTTAAATATCTTTACTTACTTTTCTAGATGATGTAACATTTGCCTTTTTCTCCCCAATGCCTGTCACGGAGTTTGATATGCAGTGGGGTCTCAAATAATGTATTCTTGAATTTGGCTGAATAGTCCTTTTGAGGCTATTTCACTCACTGATTTAACAGGGAAATAGTAGCCCCCCAAATATAGGTTCTGATCTTTCATATTTTTTTTTAGTAAATTAAGATCCAATATTGTAAATCTAGTGTTATTTTAGATCAAAAATTGTATGCAATCTTAGAAAAAAAGGTAGATAATTAGAATAAATTAGTCACTTAATTTAAAAAAAGAAAAAAGGAATTCTGGTCCAAGTGGATAGCTATAACTTTCCAATCGGTGATACTATTTTAGCCCTCCCGAAGATGAATAAATAACTTGTTTTGTATTTGTAAAATAAAAAGGTAAAGAGATGAAACAATTTAAACTGAGAAGACCCATATAAAGAAAAAAAAATCTTGAACCCAAATCCTAGGTTTTAACAAAGATTTCAAAATAGTTTCCCAACATTTCTAAGAATGCTATAGAAAATATGAGATGAGAATATGAGATACTAATTTCCTCCAAAGTATGCATGTGAAAATTGACATAGAAGCATCATTTACTTGGGCCAGGACAGAAACGGTTGGCCTCATTTAATCGTAGAAGTGTTGACTTTATCTAGTCTCCACCTTCACCATCTATTCCAGCACTGCAGGATGGACAAGGCTCTAATGGACAGGTTGAAAAGAATGATTTAGGCCTATCTAGTTCAGTGATCCTCTTATGATCCTTTTAGTATGTACATACTAAATGGGATAATAATGAATTGATGGCTCCTAGTAACTAATCTCCTCCCCTCTCTTACCCAGCAAGTAATGTACCTCACCTTGTCTTACCTGAAAGAAGAAATGCACAGCCTTGAATCATGAGTATTGACAGCCCCAGCCAAGGCCTCTTGGTACAGGCCTTCCCCATTCAATAGGCACACCTTTCCCAATAACTAATAGCTCCTCTTTGCGGAGACCAGGAATTTCCAGTAGCATTCTCCTAGCTGAGATATATGCCTATGAAAGTACAGAAATTCATAGGAATAATAAAAACTATAGAATCATTTTGACTTAATTCTATGTTTTGTTTTTCAGCTCTATGATGCTTGTACTAAATCAACCATTCATTGTCTTTAGTAGGTGGGGAAAAAGACATCTGAAAGATGACTTCCTTACCTCACTGCCCTCCCTCTACCAAAACTAGTAAGAAGAAAAGAAACTTTCAAATCATTAAAATTCTTCATGTAAGCAGTCTTCTCCTCACTCTCCACTTCACACATTGCCTGTGGACTTGTAAGTTTCCAATCTTACTTCCTCAGGAGTCTCTTTGGGGTATGGAGGCTTCCCTCTCTCTTTAGACATTTTACGCAGTTCTGAGGATCCAACAAATCTCACTTGGGAGCTGCACACCATAACCCACATATTAACTTGTCACCTTGAGTAATAAAGTTCACAAATTCCACTTTTTTCCACCATGTTGCCCAATAACATAAAAGGGTATCACATCTCTTTGATTTGTTGTGTGTGTGTTTGTGAAATCGCCTCTCCACAAACAACCTGATGAAGTCAAGGAAGCTAATAACATTTTTTTTTTTTTAGGCTCTGGTCTATTTCCCAGAAAATGTTCATAGGCATAAACATAACAGTGTTAAATGAGGTGAAATATTCATAACTGCACAAATAGGAAAAAACCAAAGCATGATTGTTCTGAGTGGGATAGGAATTAGTGGACTCACTCTATGTTTAAAAGTAACAAACAAAATTACATAGATAGGTATGACATTTCCTATGAAACATGACCTGAGTTACTAACATATCAAAAAATGCCACATTGGTCATATATAATTTAAAAAATGGCTATCTGCTCTTCCAGAGCTGTCCTTAATTTAGACACTTCTGTGATATGCAAATTATATTTACAACTGATCCATTTTTCTGTTTCCTAATGAAAATATGTATAGTTCATTTTGACAGACAGTTCACTAAGTTATTCTTTTTCTATCTTTATGTAGGTAAAAGAGAATGTCAATTGAATAGAAATGCCATTTGGATTTTAGGAACCACATTTCCTGGAAAATAATGAAGATGTTCTGTGGGTGTGAGTACTGAGATCATCAGCTATTTTTGTGGTTATTCCCAACTTAACTCTCTATGGAGTAATTTTTAATAGTTGAGAGTAGTACAGACATTAAAGAACATGATAAAAAATTTCTGAATAAGCACTCCTCTTAAATAAAATAATTATAAATAATTGTAAACATTATTTGGGGTTTATAATTCAAAGGTTCACACATCTCTGAACTTCACCAACCATGGATGACTTCAGGTTAATAATCTCTGTTCTAGGATTAGGATTACATCTATTTTTAAGCCATTGTTAGGGTGGAAGTCTGAAGAACAGGCTGGGATAAGGGAAGGAGGATGCAGGGAAAGAGAAGAAGGGTTTGCTATTTTCATTAGAACAATTGAATGGGCAGGGTAGTTTGACCTGAGCTGACTCAATAGAACATTCAAAAATAGGGAAGAAAATCAACAAAATCTGGAGATGGAAAAAGTTTTTTTTCTTTTTACATTAATGTACAAAGAAAAACAAGGAAAAGAAAAATATGTTATTTGTTAGTAATGTCTGACATTAAACAAAAAAGATTGAGTAGAAAACTGGCACTTCAAAAATTTTAAGACTTTTTCTTTTATAACTTTGTTTCACATGAAAATAATTTTTTGCAAACGAGTAAAAAGATTACTTGTGCATAATGTTTTTAGGAATAAGGTACAGAGTAGTCCCCTTTATCTACAGGGGACATGTTTTAAGACCTCCAGTGGACAACTGAAACCACAGACTATTATACTAAACCCTTTATACAAGCATACTCATACTGTGACAATCAACCTGATAACAGTGACAGCTATTAAGTGACTAACAGGTGCGTAACATACACAGCAAAGATACACTGAACAAAGGGATGATTCATATCATGTTTAGGACAGAGTGGAACAGCACAATATTTCACCACAATATTCAGAACAGTACAATTTAAAACTTAAAAACTGTTTATTTCTGTAATTTCCCACTTCAATATTTTCAGAACACTGTTGATTACAGGTAACTGAAACTGTGGAAATCAAAACCCCTAGATAAAGGGGGATATGTTTGTAATCCAACATTTTCTAGAATTTCTAAAGAAGGTTAGCTTCCAGTTAGTCCACAAGCTGTGTTCTGAAGAAACCATTCCTTATGCGGCCAACATCACACTTCATTGCATTTATGTCTAGAAAATGATTGAAAGTGTCTCTGTTCTATAAGAAATGAGAAGCAGAGTATAAAGGTATAAAAACTAATAAATATTTCAAAGAAAATTAACAAATAAAAGCTTAATAATTTTTTAATCCAAAATGAATTTATTTGAAACAACAGTAGATTGAACATGTACAACTATTTTTCTCTGTCCTGAAATTCCTTCCAAATAAAAATATAGGGATTAAAAATAAAAGGTAGAAGCCACAAGGGAAAACAAATAGAAGACCACAAAAGTTAAGAGATGTCAACAGATTTTTTTAATATAAAAAATCGATATAGGATTAAAAGATTTAATATATGAAAGAATTTATGAACTGGGTATTCTGTAAAGGAGGAAATCACAAAAAAAAATGTCAGTTGGCCTTAGTAACTAGATTTGAAACGTCAGGAAAACATGGGGTATGAGTAAGACGTATGACTGAAATGAAAGTTTTAATTGAAACCTTTCATGTGAAGAGATAAGATCTGTAGACCTTTCCTAACCACCCCTCATATCTTGGTAGTTATCCTTCCTCAACCCCACACCATCATTCCTTCACCCCTAAAAGATAAGAGATTTATTTTCTGGGAAAATTAATATGAAAGCTGCAGAGTTAAACCACCAGGCCTACATAGAGGATGAAAAGGTGAGAACTCACAACAGGAATGTGAAGTCTCACAGTGAACAGTAGTCCCCTGCCCTCTTCCTCTTCTCTCCTTACAGAGAGGAGATTAAACCCTATCCTAGGGTAGTATATTAGAAGTTTCCATCCTAAGAGAAAAAAAAATCAATTAATCTCAAAGAAATGTCACCCAAAATTTGGAGGTTCCTGATGAAGAAACTGAGCTTTTATCAGATTATCTTATAGTAAGTCTGTTTTCAGGTCATTTGTGCCATTACAACAAAATCTTCAGACTGGGTAATTAATAAGGAATAGAATTTTTTTTTTCCTTACAGTTCTAGCAGCTGAAGAAATCTTTGTGTAAGAAAATGGCAGGTTTCATTGTCTGGTGAGGACTGCTCTCTGCTTCCAAGATGGTGCCTTGGGGCCACTCCCTCTGGAGGGGAAGAGACTATGTCCTCATGTGGAAGAAGGAAGGGCAAGTGAGTCAAATGCTGTATGAAAACTCTTATATGAGGGGTTTAATCATATTCATTAAAAAGAAGCCCTCATGGCCTTCTAAAGTCCTCTCTCTCAAAATCACCACATTGGCAATGCGTGACCCTTGGAGAAGACACAAGCACAGCAAAGACATCAGCAGATATACTGCCCTGATCCACAGCTTTCCATCAAGTTCCTCTTTCCTCACTCTTAAATATGAAAAGAGAGCCAAGTATCACAATTGTTTGAAAGAATCCTCTAAAAAGAATAAATAAATAGAAAAAAACAGGAATACAGAAAAACTAGGCGCAATACAGTATATAAGAAATCATTTATAAAAAAACTATTATTCATATCTCTAAGAAATCATATCACATCATTAACAAAGAATATAATTCTATTAAAAAGAAACAATGGTACATGAGAAGCTCTTAAAAATTAAAACTGGGGAAGCTAGAAATTAAAGCAACAAAAGGAAAAGGGAGAAATTCTGTTTTTTATTTCAAATATTATGCTTTTATTGGTTGTACATGGCAAATAACAAGTTAAATACACTACTTCTGTCTGTCTCTACAAACCAAATATTTTGTATATTAGGTGAAGAAATTTCCCTATCATTAGTTTGTATATTTGTAATTTCCTTCTATAGTTCTCAGTGCCAACAGAAATCCTTAAAATATATCCTATAGTTAATTCTATATGCTTGCCTTATCACCTAGATTGAAAAGTTCTGGAAAGGAGAAGTCAAATTCCTTTACTTTATACCTATATTTCACACCACCTGGTATATTTGAGAGCCTTGTTAAGTGTTATAAGAAATAGTTTTGAAATATTATTAAGTATTCCAAATCCTTCTAAATCTTCAAGAACAGAGGTAGCAGGTAGGAGATATTCAAATAAATGTTAAGCATAATATAAGGGATCTATTGAAGAATAAAAATAATCAGTATTTTTAGTTAATAGCAATAAATTAAATGAGGAAAACTATAACATCTTATTTCAAGGCAAAAATAATGGAAATATTTGGAAATACCTACTCAAAAAATATCTATGATGCTTACTGAATAGAGCACAAGATAGACATCCTGGGTATACCATCCAATACTAGAAATATTTACAATTATCAGTGGTCAATTATGTGATAAACACTGTGACAGATGTGCTTCAAACAAGAGATGTGTAGATTAACAACACAGAATAGCTCTTCTCAAAGAATGCAAAGTGTGCAAGCAGGACCAGATTAAAGTAGGATATAGTAATCCCTTCCCTCAAAGAATATACAAGTACATATGTTTTGACCTGGATTTAAAAAAAAAAAGGATTGGAAAATCATTTCTAGGAGAACTCAGTTTAAGCAGACTCTTGAAGAATAACTCAGGAAGACTAAAGGAAAAAAGATAGTCTGAGCTGAAGTGATAAACTTTCCTGGAATACACAGGATTACTGGGTTGCCTGATGGAGTAACTAAACCCACTTTCAGAGCTAAAACCAGAGACTTCCAGGCACACTGAGATAGATCTCAGTAAAAGGAATAGCCTGATTGAAAAGTAAAATAAAACATATACATCTGGACAACATATGAAAAGATAGGACACCACTAATTCTAAGGGGCATTATATACCATAATGTATAACCAATGTGATCCTGCAATCTGTACACATGGTAAAAATGGGAGTTCATAACCCACTTGAATCAAATGTATGAAATATGATATGTCAAGAGCATTGTAATGTTTTGAGCAATGAATAAAAATAAATAAACAAACAAACAAATAAATAAATAAATAAAAAGTGTTTGAAGTATAATCCTAAATCAATGGAGAGCCACTGATGGGTTTTGCTCAAAGCAGTGAAATATTCTGATTTGTCTTTAGAAAGATTATTCTGATTGTCCTGTAAAAGATAAATTAAAAAGCTAAGATAGGAGGAAATAACTAGCTAAGAAGCTAGTTATTTAATAAATTAATTCTTGGGGTGAAAAAAATAAGAAATATGGCAGCTTTAACAAGGATATATAGAGATAAATTCAAGAAATTTAGGCAGTCAAAACAATAGGATTTAAACATATGTGAAAGGACCTATAACTACTTCCATGTTCTTGATTTAATAGCTCAGCAGATGAAGGTTTTATTCATCAATTATAGAAATATAAAAGAAAGACCAGGTTTCAAGTGGAGGCATCTGGTGAGGGAAAAGTCATACAAGGAATATCCCAATATTTTTAATATGGTTAATATTTTTAATATGGTTCTTATACCAGTGATTGAGCTTTAAAATATATAAATCATTAACATATAGGTTGCCAACTAAAAAGATACTATTAACCAATATCTAAATGGTAAGAAGAGAAAGAGGAGCCCAGAGATAAAGACAAGATTCCTGTGGACAAATAGAACCTCTAAAATAGACTGATATCCAGGAACAAAGAAAGGTTTAAGGAAGGAAGTGATTTGTTAGGGTCCTCCAGAGAAACAGAGTAGATTAAACAGATGATAGATAAGAAAGTGGGGACAGAGAGAGAGGGAGGGGGGGAAAGGGAGAAAGGAATCATTTTGAGGAATTGGCTCGGGTGATAACAAAGACTGAGAAATGCCATAATCTGCATTTCTGAAGAACTGAGAAGGCCAGTGCTGTAGTTCTAGTTGAAGTCTGAGGGCCTAAGAATTAAGAGTCAGAGTAAATTCTCCTCCTTTTCAGGCCCTTGTTTTATTGTCTGTTGCATACTCACATTGAGACACACTCACAATCTGCTTATTTTAGTTTACCAAATTGAATGCTAATCTCACCTAGAAACAACTTCACAAGAAAACTCAGAAATAGTGTTTAGCCAAACATATAGGCACCAGTGGGACTAAGATGACACATAAAATTACACATCATAGTCAGTTTCTCTAGCCTCAGAGAAATAAAAAATATATGACAGAAATATATCCAAAGATCTTAGTGATTTGGAATTAATGAGAAAAAAAAAAACCCTTTTCTAGAGCAGATATGTGGAAATGGTGACCAAAGATATGTGACAGTAAGAATGTCAGAAAGCAGGGAAATAAATTATATGCTCTCTTTCAAGAAACTTACCTACAACAATATAATATTTGGTTCCTGCCTCAAAAAAAGTGACACTCTGAAGGAAATGAAGATTCATCTAGAGTCTGCCAACTACCTCAGCATTTTTAGGCATCTTCTAAAACTCTCTAAAGTACCTTTAGCTGTCCAACTCTGAAATCAATAAAATGTATTTAGTGAGAGACCCAAAACACAAAACTATCAAGTTTGCATCATATTGGTACATGTTATAAATCAAGGTTATAGTTAGGAAAGGCTTCAACTTTGTTAAGAAAAATGAGCATTGCCTATGCTATACCCAAAGTGGTAAGAACTGGTTTCTATTGTGTAACACTGTACATATTTAGAGGTAATAATGAATTTTCCAAGTGATTTATTCAGCTTTTCTTAAAAATTTTACAGTACAACAAATTCTTCAGAGTCCTTATCAAAAATGAAATTGTAATCTATAGAAATTGAAGGAATTATTCTTGAAAGAACTCCAAGTGTTAAATGGTATTTGGTTTCCTTTTGATGTTTTTGAGGTTTTTTTGTTTTGTTTTCCCCAACCTGAGTCATCAGAACTATACTTTTGTCAAAACATTGCCATATCTACCTTTAATTTCAGACAATACAGGTCTAAATAGGTTAGTGTATGTTGCGGTAACAAATAACTCTAAAGTTTCAATGATTTACAAAAGAAAGTTTTACTTCTTACTCATGTTACCTGCCCATAATAGGTCAGCTGGAGGTTCTGTTTATCTACACATACATACACACACACACACACACACACATGAATGTCTGCATACAATGAGAAATATAGTCTAGTTGAAAAATAGAATACCTTTTAATATTGCTTCTTGTTTCAACACATTAACATCATCACTTTATGTGCCTATTATATCTAAACAAAAACTCTAAAGAAATTCAAGGCAGAGATTTAAATATTACCCTAGATAGTTACACATTTGCATATGCAACAATAATTATACCTAAAAGAAACACCATATCTTTTAAAAGTATGTAACAGAAAAATAAAATTATTTTCCATAAGAAAAATTGTATACTATTCTGTTCAGGAGATATAATTCCCCATTTCACCAGCAAATGAGTAACCCTCTTTGATAAAAGGATAATCGAGGTTTATCACTTGGGCTGAGAAGAAGAAAAAGATGTCCATGGACTTCTACTGCTATGAGTCTTCTCCCCCCAAAAAGTAACCTGTAGCTATATTTTTAATTGATTGGCTCTTCTCCAGATTATGTCATGAAGTGGTAGAAGAAATGCAATTGTTTTTTACTTTAACCTGATATTAAAAATACTTTTAATAATTTTTCCTAAGACTATTTCTTCTCAAAGCCAAACAAGCTTTTCTTCTTTTCCTGTAATCAAGCGTGTCTTTAATAAATTCAAAATTTTAGCATTTAGCAACCTACAAATTAATTATAAGATGAAATTATTAATGGCACTTTTGCAAATTTTATTTGTATGATCATACCAATTTTTTTGTATATAACATTATTTTTTCCAATTAACTCCTTCCATTCTCTCTTATTCACTCAATCTTATTCTCAACCTCTTCAGGATAATTTTTGAAAAAGTGACACCCATGGATAAGATTCCACAATAATATTGGTTTTTCCTTACAAATTTATTCAGAGTATAAAATAGATGACTACTTAAAGCAAAAACTAACCTTTTATAACAAAATTTCCATTCTATTATTTTTTCTCCCTAAACTAAGACACTTCTCTGAGCATTTCAAGGGAATAGATTTGTAGGGTTAGTTTGCTCTGTTCTTTGGAACCTGTAAATCCAATCAGTTCTCTCTGAGCACCCTTTCAGTACTGAATTCTTGTGGTAGTTGTATTCTTGTGAATACAGGCATAGTCTCAGTTTGTATAATACCTCAAACTAACATTGAACAAAATAATTTGGCCAGGCAGCTTTCCTAAAGGTTGTACTAATTTCAAATTAAAGCAAATGGGCAAAGTTAACCTTGAACATCAACATTTAAAAGTTAAACAGGTTTGTTCCTCTAGTGAATGGATCCTCAATGTGTGGTACTAATGAAACCCAAACTCCAGGGACCCTCACTTGTTTAAGGCACAGAAAAGAGTCCCTAGCATTACTGTGTTCATAATATTTAATTATTCTTAAAGAAGAGCCCCAAATTTATAAGCCTCAAGCTCCCACAAAATCTCAATCTACCCTCATATATACTATTAAAATAGACACAACTTCCTCTTGGTAATCACAACACAGAAAAGAAGAGGTAGCCAAAGAAAGAGAGCCCAACTTTTCTTGAATTTGAAGGACCATTATCTAAAATAAGCAAAATTGTGGTTATAAGAATACCTTAAAGTAAGGTGATTATATAAACAAATCTTTGTGCTAAAAGATAATACTTTATAGAACTAGTTGTTGTGGAAACTGCTACAACATAAATTATAATAAATACAGATAAAGTGAATTCATTTATATCGCTTTTATTATGACTATTTGGCAAACTCCCCTTTCTTCATTCTCTACCACCCTTCAAGATTGATTTTAAGAATTACAAGAAGTTCCTATATTAGCAACCCATTGAAGGTCAAGGACCAGGGGCTTTCAATAGAATCAACACTAGCAAAAGCACCAGGAGTAGCCTTAGTGAAATTGCTAGGTCAGAAATTCCACAAGGAACTCAATGTCTGTGCAAGGAAATAATCTCTTAAAACTATAGTTCATAGCATTGGGGTTCAGAGTCTCCCTTTGGGATTCAAATGAACACTATGAATTCTCCATATAAAAAAATACATAATCACATTTTTTAAATTTTCTTTTTAAAATTTTTTGTTTGTTCTAATTAGTTATACATGACAGTAGAATGCATTTTGACACATCATACATAAATGAAGTATAACTTCTCATTCTTCTGATTGCACATGATGTAGTTACACCAGTTATGCACACAGAATAATGTCTAATTCATTCTACTATCCTCCCTACCCCCATACCCCCTCCCTTCTCCCCTCCCTTCACTCCCCTCTCTCTAAATAACATTTTTGCATATGATTTTGGAGTACTCTTGGGCCCCCTTTAAAATCTACCCTTGGCTGTCAAACTTGGCTAATCTTTGATTATCATCTGTATTTTATAATATACATTACATAGTATTCCTTGGTTCCATTTGAATGTTACCTATCAGCCACATTACTATTTTGGTCATTTACTGTATATGAAAGGCATGCCTTCTCTCTAAACCATCTTTATATAACTCACTATTAACAATTCTGACTCAAGTATGATATAGACTTTAAATTTAATTTCTTTTTTCCTTATCAAATAATCTCCCTTTTATATTTAACACTATCTTTATTTCATTTTTATGTGGTGCTGAGGATTGAATCCAGTGCCTCACGTGAGCTAAATGAGCACTCTATCACTGAGCCACAACCCCAGCCCTTATTTTTAACAATAAAAGATTGGTTCTGTAACCTAAAAGAAAGAGAACAGGAAGGCCTAGAATATATTAGGATGCACATGGCTCAGACATAGGAGGGTAGGAAACCTGCAAAGATCAGCTTGCTTGCCAAACCTCTTTGATATATGTGTCAAGTAAAATCTATAGATACTGGACTTGCTCATCATGAACACAAATACCTTTGCAGCAGCATATGGACTAGAATATGACCTAACTAACAACAAAGTACCAGAGCCAAGTAAAGTTGATGCATGAATTTAACCACCATGGGCCAGATTGCTGGAGTTCAGTCCCCTGGCAAGAGCTGAATCACAGAGAAAATACAACCAGTGCCAGACACAAAAGCAGAGAGAAATGGAAAACAGTACAGTATCCCCTTGTTCCTGCTCCCCAGCAGTCTGAGTGCCTAACATTGCCATCACCTAACTGGAGTTAATTGAAAAGACTTCTGGAAAATGTCCTTTTCAAGGCTGCCACCTTGATATAAGTCAGCAATGAAAAATAGGTAGGGATGTACACAAAAATATCATGAAGGACTGGCAACCAGAGGAGTTCTAGGTCCCAGAAGTGTTAGATTTCTGAAACCAGATCCAGTTTGACCAGGAAAGATCTGGGTATGTGAACTGGAAACACCCAAAGGGCAAACTAAAGCAACTTCAATTATGCTTTTCTCAAAGGACTGGTGTTACCTATGTTCAAAGAACCCCTGAGGCTTGGGGTGGAAACATTGTATAGTGCTTAGACATATTGGTACTCATGAAACAACCGCACTCTACCTATAGGCTTGGGTTGAGATGTTTCTGACACAAACAAGCCTTATGGAGGCAGCTGAATGAAGTGCTCCCCAAAACCTACCATTCTCAGTACCCATCAGAAAGCCAGGATTTCAGAGGACATACAACAAAAAATGGGATGAACAAAGCTTTGTATTTGGGAAGGTTTCAGGTTTTGTTATATTTCAAAATCAAGACTCTTCCTTGAGACTTTCTACTGATTCTATTATCTTTCCAATCATTTCAGAAGAACTAGGAAGACTAGGGCACATCCAGTCTCTTGTTTCCATATTTATGAATCTATGTCCTATAGTTTGTCTTGATGAAGTAAAGATTCCTTTCATTATTAAAATATGCTTTCCAAGAGAGAGATTTAATTATGTTATTAGCTATACAGTCTCATTTATCTTTAGATAAATAAATACTAATAGGAAACTAAAGATTCATGGGATGAAAGTCCTTCTCCTTCAGAAGCTATGGAACAGATGCAGAAGACATTTACAGTTGATATGTAGCTCAGTTTTCTATCCAAAGCAGAAATCTTTTCTATGTTATCTGGGAAAGTGATTGTCTTTCCTGTGATGCATAATATGCAAATTCAGTATTGAGTTTTATTTATAAGATTTATTTATAAGATTTATTTATAAGATTTATTTGTAAGTATTTATTTATAAGATTCTAAATACCATTTGAGGACTTATTGTGCACCAAGCAGTTTTTTATGTGTCAGTGGACAGTGATGAATGTGAAGTATACATCCTTTTCTCATAAAAACTTCATTCTAGTAACTGAGGGGAAAAGAGAAGAAAAAGGCAAAGAAAAGAAAGCCATCTCCAATCATGATAAATTCTCTGATAAAAGCTTTTAGAGAAAGTAATATGGACACCAGAAAATGAGATAAACATCATGGGAAGAAGATAACAGGCAAACATGATAACCCTGAGGTAGTAATGAGCTGGCATATTAAAGAGAAGGGATGGCAGAAAGCCACAGATCAGGTCTCCATTGGACTGTCAGAAATATGTGGGGACATTTTTGAGTGTCATGTGATAGCATGAGGGTGTTGCTGGTATTTCATGAACAAGAGTCAAGAACACTAAATATCTAATAATATTTTAAGCACTTCTGCTTCCAGAAAGAATTTTCTTGGCCAAAATACCAGCACCTCTTTGAGCAACCCTAAAAAGAACAGTGAATGAAGGAGAAACTGACAGAGTGGAGCTCAGAGAGCTAGACAGGGAACACATTAGATAGGGTTCTGTGTCCACAGTAAGAATTTGGATTGTTATTAGGAAGCAGGAAAAATATTTCATAAGTTCTAGGGGTCAGAAGAACAATGCCTTCACAGAGTATCTGTTCCCCTTTGGAGTCCTGAGTCTTGGAGCATACCTTTTATATTCAGCTTAAGCTTCACTCTGTAATTTCCACTTAAATCTCTTAATACTGCAAAAAAAGACGCTACAAAAAAATATCTGTTCCTTCTTGTTTTAATCTTCACCTTTGTATGCCATTCTCTGGAGCCAATTCTATGTTCATTAGAGAGAATTCCAAAATGTAATAAAATTCACTTGTTCATATCCTGTACAAATGAGATATATTTCTCCTACCTCCTTGTTTTTCTTCCTTGACATTGTCCCTAGTTCTCAGTAAGTAGACACTAGGACTTAGCCACATGTTTTCTCCAGATGGGTCTGCAAATTATATCTGTCAGGAATCCCAGTTCTCCTAAGAATGGCCCCTACTTGGTTTCTGCCCACACTTTCAGCATTCAAATCCTGCCCCTAAACCTTGAGCCCACAGAAGATGTTCTCTTACTTCCAAACAGACTTTCTTAATGCCCACCATATGGCAACCTGGCTGCATAGCCACACATAGTCTTGCTGCCAGACATGTCTGTATTCATGCTAAGCTCATCTGCTGAGACACCCAGAAGGGAAGCAGGCCATTGGAGCAAGAGCAGTGGTTTGAGAGTCAAACATAGGTGTGAATTCTGCTACACTAGTTCACTAACAATGGAAATGGTTTTCATCTGAGCCTTAGTTTCCAAAAGTAATGATGACGGTGATGATAATAAGGACATTTGCCTCAAAGCTCTGTACTAAGTAAAGGAACATGATATAGGAATTTAAATGTAGCTACTGTTATCATCTTTAGAATATCTGCTGGACTTCCATAATAAAGGTCAGATGCTTACATCTATTCCCCAGGCATACTGGATTCTGAGACCTAACCACCCTATTTTTCCTAATTCTCTGCTCCATTATATTGAGTGTGCCCATTTAGGGATTCTGATCACTAAAAGTAGGCTAGGATTAGAAATCAGTCTCACTACTGAGCTAATCAAGTAACAAAATACTATTGAGCAGGAAAGGATGGGTGTACACAGAAAAAGGTAGATGATCAGAGGATGTTAAAAAGGTAGAGTAATAGAAGAAGGAAAAGCTAAATGGAAGATTAAGACAAGAGGAAACAGCAGGAATAGGGAGGGAAAACAAAGCAGCTCTTATCTCCAACTAAACTGGCAGTTCTAAGCTTGGTCTGTATTAGTAAGATCTTTGTTTAAGTCCTTACTTTGCTTTGTCTATAGAGACCTTTCCTGGTGAATTGCTAAGGGAATTGTATAAGAAAATTGTATAACCCACACAACTCCATCCCTTTCTGATCTGTGGTTTTTACTGGTATGGAGGAATGGAACTGCTCAGTAAAATTAGGTCCCTTCCATATACCCCACTGATTTTCTTCATAGAGATTTACTTTTGTAAGAAATCTACATTGCTTTCAATTACTATAAGATTTTATTGGGGTACCAAGAAGGAAAGAATTGGAGACAAGATTGTTTGGGAGTGTTTTAATGTTGTTTTTGTAACAGGTAGCCAGAAGAACTGCTGATGCCATAGCTATGCCACTGCTATGCTTGCTTAGCCGGCTTAACTAACAGAAACCTAACTGAGCCTGCACAAGGCATAACCCAGGTACACCAAGTAAACAGCTGTCTCTTTTACTTAGGGGAAGAGATGTGCACAGATTTGGAAAAAAAAAAAAAATATATATATATATATATATATATATATACACCAGAGTGCAAAGGGATGATTTACTTCCACTCCATTTTAATTGTTATAAGTGTTTTATTAAAACACACTAAGTGAATTAATGATGTCTCTTTAGAAGGTATTCTGCCATGTTGCTGACCTGTCTTCTCATACTTTAATGTGCATAAAGGTTATTGGGAGATGTAATTAAAGTGCAGATTCTGCTGCAATTGGTTTGAGTGAGCCTAAGATTCTGCATAACAAGCTCAATATGAGGCCAATTGTTCTGAACCAGGAGGAAACTCTGAGTAGCAAGACTGTCAACTACATAGCATTTTAGAATACAAGCATTGTAAAAACACTGTTAAGCTGTCAAATGTTAGAAATGGTCTATTAATAGCAAATGAAAGTAAACTACATATTGATGAGATTTTAAAGGAAACTGAATGAATAAGAAGTCATTAATATTAATGATTTAAAATTATTCGTGTGACCTCTTAGACTTCTGATCATATACCATGGGTTTAAAAGTACTGATCACAATTATATCAGAAATAAGTGTATGAATATTTCAATTTCTGAGAAATTTAAGTACAGTTTTTTAATACTTTGACCAATAAGAAGCCAAGAGATTCTTTAAACTATTGAATTCAGTAATTTATTTGAAAAATTTAAGAAAGGCTTTTCCTCCACTTCAGCAAAATGTATAATTCAAAGGCATTATAAGTCAGTAGAAATTAAGGCAAATAGTGGGAAGGCATTACACAGAGTAAATTAGGATGCTGAGAGAGAGTGCAATGATGATTCATTGTGTGTGCCACAGCTAACAGAAAAGAAACATTTGGGAATATTGAGCTGATGTGTTTTCAATTCTCCCCCACCCTGACCCCACCCCACTGCAGCAATTCCACTATTGTTGCTCTGAAAAAGAATGTGAAAAATACTATGAGGAAGGAGGAACATGAAATCCTAAAACCGCAGGGAGTCTGTGAAAGGAAAAAGGGGTAGAAGCAAACACTGTCCTCCTTGTTCTCCCCTTCATTTAAGACAGGAGGCATGGTAAAGAGTTTAAGGGTCAAGCCAAAGCCAGCAGGCTTTAGCCCCATTTCTTTCTGGAATTATCAGGTGATGATTTAAAAGCTATTCTCAGATCAGCATAGGAATGGCCATTCTAGAATCAGAGAGGTGGTGCACTGCTGTTAGAGGTAGAAGGCTCATGCCTTTCTGGACATGTCTTCAGCTCCTAAGAGGCATGGATGATAGGTAGGTATTTCCATATGCACTGTGGAGAGACACAAAGGGAAGCTGATAGTTCTGTTTGGTAAAAGAAATACCTGCTGTAGAGGTCAAATGGCCCAGAGACTAGAAGAAACAGGAAAGACCAGAGTTAGGAATCAAATCTTGCAAGCTGATTTCAGGGAGGCCCATGGGACTGTCAAAGGAAAGGTTAGATTCAGTCTTCAGGACATTTCTCTGGGATAACTGAGTATGAGCTAAGATATTTCCACTTGACCTGAGAAATTACTGCCCAGTGTAGAGGAGGCAGTATCTGGACCTTCTCATGGCTCCTTGGGCTCCACCATCTTTTCCCAGCACAATCTTGCTACCTTCACAACCTCCAATATTATAAGGAAAATGTGAGGAAGTAATAATCTGAAGGACCAGGACTTTGTATAAAAGAATTGATTTACCTCTGGAGTTCATATAAATTATCAGATTAAAATGATTACATGCAATTGCTTCCCCCCTGCACACTAGTTAGAAAGTAGACCTCAAAAAATCCTTTACAGAAAATAAAGGTATGAGTTTCACAGTTTCTGGTGAAATATGAATCTTCAATCCATTTTGAGTTTATTTGTTTATATGGTAAGATATAAAGGTTCAATTTCACCCTTTTCTCTATGAATATGCAGTTTTTCCTACATCATTTATTGAAGAAATTATCCTTTCTCTGGTGTGTGCTCTTGGCACTTTTGTAGATAGGTTGGCTTTAAATGCAACAATTTATTTCTGGGAACTCTATTATGTTGGCCCATGTTTCTGTCTTTTCACAAGTATCACATGATCTTCATTACTATAGCTTTAGAAAATTTTGAAGTCAGGTAGTAAAATACCTCCCACTTTGTTCATTTTGCTCAAGATTGTTTTAGTCTGTTTTTGCATTGTTGTGGCCAAAATACCCAACAAAAACAAATTAGAGGAGAAAATGTTTGTTTTGGCTCAAGAGTTCAGAGGTACACTCCATTGTCCATTCAGTCCATAGCTCTAGGCCAAAGGAGAGGCGGAAAATCATGACAGAAGGATCTGGCACAGAAAATCAGCTCCAGATATGGCAACCAGGTAGCAGAGAGCTTTACTCACTACAGACAAAATATAAAACCCAAAGGTACACCCACAATGACCTATCTCCTGTAGACACACCCTACCTGCATACAGTCACCACTAATGAATCCTTCAGTGGATTATTCAACTGATTAGGTAAAGGCATTATACCTCTGAAAACTCTTGCAGTGTCTCACACATGAACTCATATATGAATAATAATAGGTCTTTGTGGTTTCATATGAATATTAGGATTTTTTTCTATTTTTGTGAAAAATATCAATGGTATTTTAACAGGGATTGCTTTGAATCCATAGATCTTTTTTGGGTATAAAATATAGTGGGAAATCTTCATTACATAGGTCTGGGCAAGAACTTCTTAGATAAGATGTCAAAAACACAAACAACCATAGCAAAAATAGACAAATGAGGTTTGGTTTGGTAAGATGTGGTGTGATTTGGTACTGGGGACTAAATCTAGGGGTGCTTTACCACTAAGCTATATCCCCAGCTTTTACTTCTTGAGACAAGTTCTTCCTAATTTGGTCAGACTGGCCTCAAATTTGTGATTCTCTTGCCTCAGCCTCTGAATAGTTGGGATTTTATGTAAGTGCTACCATGCCCAGCTTAACAAATGGAAATGTATCAAATATAAATGATTTTGCACAGTAAAGGAAACAACAGTGTGAAGAAACAAGCTTCAGAATGGGAAAAAATATTTGCAGATCATATAGTGGATAAGGAGCTAATATCTGCAACACACAGAAAAACTAAGTACTCAATAAGAAAAGAAAAATCATATTAAGAAACGGACAAAGGACTTATAAATATTCTCCAAAAAAGACATAAAAATGGACAAAAATACTTGAAAAAAATGTTCAACATCTCCAATCATGAAAGAAATGCAAACTAAAACCACAATGAGACATCACCTCATTCAAGTTAGATTGGCTATTGTAAAAAGATGAAAAATAATAAATATTTGGTGAGAAGGTGAGATATCACTATTGGTATCAACAGCCATACTGAAAACAGTATAGAGGTTACTGAAAAAACTAAAGCTAGAATTCCCATATGATCCACCAATCCCGCTACAGTTCATAGACCCAAAGAATTAAAACCAATAAGCTGAAGAAATGCCTGCCCTCCTATGCTTAGTGCAGCTGTAGTAACAGTAGCCAAGACATGGAGTAGACTTCAATGTCCATTAGCAGATGAATGGATTTTAAAATGTGGTATATATACACAATGAAAATATGATTCAGTCATTTAAAAAGATGAAAATCTTGCCATTTGTGACAACAGGGATGAATCTAGAAGACATTGGGTTAAGTGAAATCTGCTAGACATAGAAAGAAAGGAACAATATTGTCTTGCTCTTATGTGGAATCTAAAAGAGGTGAACTCACAGAAGTAGAGAGTAAAGTGATATTTAGCAGAGGCTGAGGAAGGAGGTGAAAGAGGAAAGGAAAGATACTAGAAAGTTGTAATTACATAAAAGTAATAAGTTCTGGTGTTATATGCCACAGTAGAGTGAATATAGGTGATAGTAACATGTTATGTATTTCAAAATAACTAGAAGACTGGATTTTTAGTGCCCTCACAACAAAGAGATATGTGATAGAGAGCTAATGGAGAAGCTAATTTCTTAGATTTCATCATTATACAATGTATACATGTATTGAAAACATTACACTCTACATCCAAACATCTACAATTATTTTCATCAATTTTAGAGGGCTGGGGTTGTGGCTCAGTGGCAGAGTGCTCGGCCAGCAAGTGTGAGGACCTGGGTTCGATCCTTAGCACCACATAAAAATTAAATAAGTAAAATAAAGGTATTAAAAAGAAAGAAAACTTAAGAAAGCTTTAAGTCCTTTGTACAATTCAGTGTAGTGTTGAGTTTTACTTGCAACCCTGATTCTCTACTATCAAACCCAAGGTTCAGTCAGTAAGCAATCTCATTATGATGAGAAACACCAAATTTAGCTTCTACACTGTCTGTCCTGGTTTCTCCCCCACCTCTGCCTAAGTGTAGGCCAAGCTCAGGTCAGCTTCTATTACTAATTCTTAGAGCTCTTATCACCTAAAACTTCACACCTGGGGTGGCTTCCAGACGCCTGTGTTCATACAGTCTGAGGCCACTACAGGATTTTTCCTGCTTGTGAAAATTTGTGTAACTAAATTTCTTGAGTGTGTTCAGGGAAAAGTCAAAGAACAAGCTTTGGAGAGTCTGCTTTGGGCATTTATTCATCTTCCAGCAAGCAAGCCATTTTTCCTTTTAAGCCTCTCTCTGTAAAGTGGCATTAATGCTTATGTTCAGGGCTACCATGTAAATTAACAATACTGTGTATGAGTTGATGGAAACATAGATGATGCTCCATCAAGCAGGACCATATTATATTTTTCTAATGTCTTCCTCTCTGCCCAGAGCCCTGTAATTGCTTATTCACCTGTGACCATAGACTTCTGCTTTACTCCCTCATACTACTTCTGGTTCTTTTTTCTTTTTCTTTTTTTTTATTGGTTGTTCACAACATTACAAAGTTCTTGACATATCATATTTCATACATTAGATTGAAGTGGGTTATGAACTCCCAATTTTACCCCAAATGGTTCTTTTTTCTTCAGACTCAGACCAAATTACTCCACCAGCTCTTCTAGGTCTCCAATTTGAAGATGATAGATATTGGGACTTTTTGGCTTCCATAATTGTATAATTCAGTTCCTTTAATTCATCTCTTCTTATAAATATCTACCAATATATCATATTGGTTCTGTTTCTCTGAAGAAGCCTGAATAATTCAGATTTTGGTCTAAGAACCCTCTCTCATAAACATCCTGCATGCTGATTTCATGACTCAGAGTCACCTTCAGGAATCCATTTGGTAAAATTTGGTCACTCTATCCCCTACACAAAATCACTCACCTAGCTATTATTGTTGACAGCTATTATTGTTTGGTAAAATGAGCATTTAAAGCTTCTTAACCACTGTTTTTGTTTTTGTTGTTGTTTTGTTTTGTTTTGTTTCATTTTTGTTTTTGTTTTTCCTACTGTCACTGCCAGTGTTTTTTCTACTGTCCTGGCCAGTCTGATTACCTTATTCTGGTCCTCCCTTCCTAAATGTCCTCCTCATTCTGCCTACCAACCAAACATGTCCAATAGAAGAGAAACTTACAAAATAGCTTTAGAATGCTCATCACATTGACTACTGTAGACATAGCTCTTAGCCTTCACTTCATCCAGAACAAGAATTTGCAAATTCCACAAAGAAGGTTTTTTATGGTTTTTACATCATTATTGCCACCCCATGTAAACAAACGATGTCTGCAGGAAATTGTCAATTCCTCTACACAGACTAAACACCTGTTCCTATTATTGCTCTATTGTAAACAAAGGGGCCATTTTAGGAAATGAGCAGAATAAATATGCTCTAGAAACTGCAGTACATGCAGTACCTAATTTGTAGGTATGTTGTGCTCCCTGAGTTGATCTACAAATTACTATTTTGGAACTGTGAAGCATCATTCAAAGAAGCAATGTTATAAATGATGGCCAGCTTCACAAGTGTCATCCATAAAGCCATGGTGAAATCACGACATAATTAAAATGACACTGCCTTTAATAATTGACTGTTATTTATAGGCGAAATGCCCTTCACAGGGTATAAGAAAAAAATCATGTGGCACAAGGTACATGTGTCTATCTCACTTCTAGTTGTTTTCATCTCTCTTTTACAGGTTTGCTATCATCAGTCATTTTCAATATGGAATCAAAGTCTGCACCTGGTTTTCTTCCCTCTTTGCTTCAGAACTAGGACACAACCATAATGTAGACTTCGTGACCTCTAACATCTAGTGGATAATAAATAAAAAACAGAGGATCTAAGAATCTTTCTTAATTCCTGAGCCACAGAGAGAAACTCTTCTGGCACAACATCATATGTCTGCAAATTGAGAATACCATTACATATAAAGAAACTGTATGCTGAAGGAAAGTCATTATCACCTACGCATAAGACTAACGAAGTATGGTGGAGTTCAACTTTTCATGTATTGAAAACCTCTAGTTTTCATGTATTGCCCAACAATTCTACCTGTTATACATATACCAAAAAAATCCTTGTAATATTTTTGCAAGACCTCATAAAGCAAAATAATCATATTTGTAACCTAATGCAGCATCAGCATCACATGCAAACTTATTAGAAAGGCTAAACTCGGACACTGCCCTGCAGCTATAGAATCAGAAACACTATAACTTGGGGCCTACCAAACTGTTTCAACAAGTCCTTTGGGTTATGCTATGCACACTAATGTTTAAGAAATATTGAACTAATGATTATAAGAAAATGAGGTAGGAAAGTCAAGATTAATTTTTTAAAGAAATGACTAAAAGTTCTATTAATCTAATTGTTTTCTTCTATTTGTAGCCTAAAATATTACTTGTATATGCTAGCAATTCAACTAGAAAAAGTTTATTCTATGTCTATATATAGGTTACTATTTTATCTGCCAAGAAAGATTTAAAAGTAAGTAGATTAAAAAGTGAATAGTATGAAAATAAAAATCTGCAACCTTATGGAGATGAAGAAAGAGATGGTGACAAGGATATAACTAATACCATAGAGAATATCTGTAATTTCATCTTTAAATATACGAAAAAGATGCTAGGGAAAAAACAAAAAGAAGTCAGATAAGGTTTTGAGGCAACATCAGAGTCAGATCTTAAAATACAGGTATACGTTTTGACAATGAAAGCAAAGTGGTAGGTGAGGCAGGTGGAGGGAAGCCTATGAAATTAGTGGAGGGGAAGATTTCCCATAAAAGGAGACAGGAACAAGGATCAAGTGCACATAAGCACAACACAAAGCTTCCTCAAGTTGTGTCATAAATAAATTAGAGCTGTGATGAAATAAGTTCTCAACTCTAGGGAGCAGGTGAGTAAAGAATGAAACAGCCAGAAACCCTTAGACAATTACTCATGTCAAGAGCAGTTGTGCATAGTCGATTTATTCATGTTATTCCAATGTGTACCATGACACCACAGAGCTTGTTCAAGGGGCCAAGACATACAGATATAGTTTAGTTGGACGTCATATACATAAGTTTAAGGGATGAGAGAATTTTAGTTGCTGTCTTCAGTTCAGGAGATTTTATTTTGAAGACAATATGGTGTTTGAGGAAGAAAACAGGTATAATTTGCTTCAGGTTATAAAATTATGAACACACAATATATACATTGGTTAAAAGTGAAAACAGATGAAGTCCAGCAAATAAGTTAGGATGCTATGAAATTAGGATAGACAGAAACTATTAAGAACTCAAACTGCTTTGGGGGCTGGTGCTGGGGCTCAATGGCAAAGCGCTCACCTAGCATGTGTGAGGCACTGGGTTTGATCCTCAGCAACACGTAAAAAATAAATAAAATGAAAGTATTAAAAAAAAACGTGAAACAGAAGAGAGATGCATGAAAATCAGTTCAATTCACTAATATCTAATTGTCTGCAATATATAAGGATATATGGACACTTTGTAGAAAACAAAAATTACAGACTGCCCTTTATTAAAATAAATTAAAATCTGTTTTACAGAGATAAAAGACTGTTATAAAAATATAATAAGTGGTAAAGTAATTATAATAAGAGAAGTGTGAAATAAATAATCTAATTCTCAGCCTTAACAAACTAGAGAAGATAAAAAACCAATAAATCATAAGAAATAATAAAAATTGCAGCATAAATTAATAATATAGAGAACAAAATATATAGAAAAAAATTAATGACAGTAAAGTCATTGTTGTGCATCAAAGGACACTATAAAGTAAGTAAAAGAACAGCTCATAGAATGCAAGATAATACCTGCAAATGATATATTTGATTACAATCTAATATAAAAAAATTCTAAGGCTCAATAATAAAAAGATAAATAACCCAATTTAAAAATGGACAAATGAGCTGGGTGTAGTCACTCATGACTATAAACCCAGCAACTCAGGAGGCTGAGACAGGAGGATCAGAAGTTCAAAGTTAGTGTCAGCAACTTAGCAAGGCCCTAAGCAACTCAGAGAGACTGTGTCTTAAAATAAGAAAATAAAAAGGGCTGAGGATGTAGCTCAGTGGTTAAGCATCCCTGGGTTCAATCTTCAGTATCAGAAAATAGGAAAAAAATATATGGAAAATGGCTTGGAAAAAAAAAATTTCTTGAAAGATAATTCATTTGGCCAATAAGCCTATAAGAAGATTCTCAACATCTTTAATCATTAACTGAATGTAAAACAACACCTCTATGAAATAATAGACACCACTTCACATTCATAAAAATGACTGTGATAACATTAATAATAATATATGATGTAGCAATGTGTAAAGAGAAATCAGAACCCTCATACACAGCTGATGGAGTGTAAAATAAATAATATAGTAATTTTGGAAAACCACTTGGCAGTTCCTCAGAGTTAAACACAGAAACAGAGTTACCATGTGACCTAGTAATTTTCCTTTCAGGTACATAAGCAAGATAATTGAAATATGTTCACACAAAAACTTGTAGCAAGGAAAAGTGGAAGATGACTGTGACTGAGTAGCTCACATCAAAAGATGATATATCCTTGCAACAGAATATTATTCCACTTCAACTAAGAATGAAATACTGCCACAACATGGGTGAGTTTTGAAACATCAGGTTAAGTGCAAGAAGTCAAACATGAAAGACCATATTTTTTATGGTTCTATTAAATTATATATCCAGAAAAGAATCCATAGAAAATAAACAGTGGTTTCTAGGGGTTCTATGGGGATGGTTCAGTATTTCTTTTGAGGTCAATAAAAATGTTCTGAAATCTAATAATGGTAATGGTTGCAAAACCTTGTGGATATGTAGAAAAATGGTAAACTGTACACATAAAAGGATGGATTTTATGGCATGTGAATTACACCAGTAAGGAAAAAAATAAATCAATCATAGGGGGCCAGATAAAGGTAGGCCTCAGGCCAGATAAAGTACAATTTTAATTATATCATTCTTAAAAGCTGACAACCCAAAATATAAACCATCATCTTTTCAATTTGTTTTGAGGTATAAGTACTTCAATTAACTGGCTCAAGTTTACATAGTTAAACTACTCAGTTTTGGAGTTTGGATGCATTCAGATTATAAAGCCATGGACTTAACTGTGGCATCTCCTGTTTCTCTGGTCTGAGTGTTAAAATAGTTTCTCATATCACACAACTGAGTTACTGTCCAGAGAAATGGAAGGAGATAGAGAAAATATTAAAATGGTGGAGGAATGTTTGTTTATAAGAAAAATAAGTTTGAGAACTACCTTGGGTCATAAGAATTGTCTAAAACTAAGAGTGAACAAGTTTCATCTGAGCAAGTCAGTGTTTTAATCAGCTTTCTCATAGCTGTGACTAAAGGACCTGATTAGAACAATTACAGATAAGTAAAAGTTTATTTGAGGACTCACATTTTCAGAGGTCTTAGTCCATAGAAGGATAGCTCCATTGCTCCGGGTTGAGGTCAGGCTGAACATCATGGTGCAAGAGGGTGGCAGAGGGAGTAACTCATATCATTGTGATCAGGAAGCAGAGAGCAACACTCCTCTTGCCAGATACAAATAAATACCCAAAGCCACACCTCAATTCCCACCTCCTCCGCCTACACCCTACCACTTCAGTTATCACTCAGTTAATCCCTATCAGGGGATTTAATCACTGATTGGGTTAAGACTCTTACAACCCAATCATTTCTCCTCTGAACTGTCTTACATTTTATTACACATGATCTTTTGGGGGACACCTCACATCCAAACCATAACGTTCATTTTTAGGTAATAATTATATTTTATATGACCATGAATTCCTAGGAGTGAATAGTTAGAACAAAACCCTTTAGTAGTCAGAAACTGAAATATTCATCTTATATGAATGTCCAAAACAACTTCATAATCCTAAAGAGCCCATTTAATTGACAACAATTCTGCAAATTCTGATTTATGATAGTGTCATACAGGTAGCCAGATTAGCCCAAAGGCTAATATCTGGGTTCAAATCTCATATAACTAGTTGGCATATCTTAAAATTGTACTCCTCTCCCTGATAGCCATATCAAAATTATAAAAGTGCAATTTTAATTATATCACTCTTAAAAGCTGACAACTTTTATTAAAAGGAGATAAAAAGATAAATCCTACATATTCATGAAAAAGAAAACCACTGACCCACAAACACAAAAGCAATCAAAAGGTATCTCAGACTGATAGTATAACAGAACATTTTCCCTCATTTAAAAGAACCTAATCAGAATTGTGTGAACCAGAAGGAAGAAGTTTTAGAGTAAACATTGAATGAAAAAAAATAATAGGAAATATGAGAGAGCAAAACCTATATTCAGAACAAATGAAGCTCTGTAGATGGATAGACCCTTTGGGGAAAAAAGAGTGCAATGTTAACAAACAACAGAGATCATAGCTCTGTTCAACTCCTGTTTTTCCTCCATTTTATCAATGAAATTTTGAGAGTATTTAAATCCCTGTAAAATGCTATTAAAAGAAAAAAAATGAATAAAATGTATATAATAAAGATATATCTAAATTATTTAAATGATGCAAGTCTCCATATTCACATATTATACCTCAGAACATCAGATACAAAATTCATGTCATCTTTAAAGATCTAAAATAATGAAAAAGATTAAATATAAATAAACTTATTAAATGGGTAAAATTACATATCAAAAACTATAATATTTGACAATAATGTGGAGAACAACTCAAAAGTCCCTTGTTCATTTATTGGGAAAAACTAGAAGGAATGCAAAATCACTGGAAAAATATTAAAATGTAATCTTCCCAAATGCATGGTTTTCATTTTTACTAGACTATGAATTAAAATAATATAAAATATTCTTTTAATATTTTCAAAACATTTTTGACAGTCATAGCAGCAAAAACTGAGGAAAAACATCTTGTGTAGTAGGCAGCCTGGAGGCAATTATTGCCATGTCATAGGGCATTTCCTAGAATTAAGACATATAGTGCATAGTGGAAAACATGGCATAAATTTGTTTCATTGCTCCTTGACAATGTGTAGTAAGTACAAATACAACTCTTGGAAATAATGCAAATGAAAGACCTAAGCAATTTCATTCTGCTTGGGATCTTATTTTGCTCTGAAACTTAACCTCTGACTTATTGTAGTCCTAAAGTCAGGAAAAAAAAAAAAACTACAGAAAAGCTCTGTGGAAACAGTTCTTGGAAAAGTGGCAGATAGGCCAAGATAACCACATATCTGAAATTCCAGATGGCTTCCACCTAGGTGTGGTGACTACTATCTAAACTAGAAGCCCTGCAGTTTGGCACGTACTCCCCTTGCGACATCCTCACGGTTTAAACCAATAAGTTTAAATGAATCCCCCTCTTGTAGTGACCAATCCCCGCTACCCAACTTGTTCCCGCCAGTGAATGTACTAATCATGTTTTAGGTTGTTATTTGATTTTCCCGCGGTATGTGATGATTTGCTAAGGGAGGCTATGATGTATGTGAAGTCCCTGCTCTCTCCAAAGAATGTATAAAAATGCTCAAACCCTGGGCTGGGGCCTCTCAGTGTCACCAATTGCTGTGTGTGCGCGCACTGAGGACCAAGCTAGCTCGCAATAAACACCTCTTTGCTGCTTACATCGATCTTGGGTCTCTGGTGGTCTTTGGGGGTCCCGAATTTGAGCATAACACAAGAGGCAACTAAAGGAAAACACATAAGTGTAGAGACAGGAAGACAAACTGATTCGGGACCCCAGGACTGTAAGGATAGAGCACTAGACTTTTTCATGATCTCTAACTGAACAGAAGATAGTTACTCAGTTCTGGTATTTCCCAACATCAAGCTAACAACAGAAGGCAACCCAGAAAGACTCATTTATTTTTCCCTAAATCAGTGGGAGTCCTGCCCAAACCCAGAAGGCCTAGCAGTACTGAAGACTGATCAGAAGTTCCACTGACAAAAAGGCCAAGAAAGCACTCTCCTCTTATGTGGGCCGGAGATCATCCTCCCAACTAAGGGTTACCATACAGCACCAGCAAACAAATCCAGGACATCAAGTAGTCCAGCTCAAGCTGCCTTTTGGTCCACAAGGGCCAGAGAATCTCTTCTCCTAGGCAGAACCAAAGCAGGCAGAAAGAAGTGCTTGTCATCACCTTAGACCATACCCTCCCTTCTTCCAGCCAGAAGCACCAGGAGCCTGCACTGGGGAGACCCGTGGGAGCCCAAGAAGCACTCAACAGCTAATAAATGAAAACAGCAGCACAAAGTTCTAAAAAATTAAGCTTCCACCAGAATCAAATTAACAAAATGAGGCCAGGACCTGCAAACTAAGATGGTCTTGTCAAAGTGAATAAAAAAACTATGATCCAATTCTATGCTGTTCACAGGAAACTCAGAAAATTCAATATAGGTTGGTTGACAATAAAAGAATAGAAAATCCATTTTTTAAATGTAGAGGGATGTATTAATATCTGATAAGCTACACTGTATTTCAAGTAATTAATAGGATATTACTAGGGACAAAGAATGTGTTATAGTTTGGATCTGGAATACCTCCCAAGGTTCATATGTTGAAGGCTTGGTCCCCAATTCAGGAATGTGCAGAGGTGGGGCCTTTGGGAAGGTGATTAGATTATGAGGGTTCTAACCTCATCAGTGGATTAATCTATTGAGGAATTCATAAATCTATGACATTATTGGGAGGTGGTAGAAACTATAGGAGGTGGGGCCTAATTGGAAGAAGTCAGTCACCGGAAGTGTGCCCTGGATGGTATGTTTTATCCCTAGCCCTTTATCTCTCTCTCTCTCTCTCTCTCTCTCTCTCTCTCTCTCTCTCTCTCTCTCTCTCTCTCTCTCTCTCCACACCCTCACACTTCTTCCTGGCTGCCTTCCTCTATAGTGTTCTGCCTTACCTCGGACCCAAAGCAATGCAGCCAGCCAACCATGGACTGAAATTTCTGAAACCATGAGACAAAATAAATCTTTCCCCCTTTAAGTTGATTTTCTCAAGGATTTTCTCACAGCCATGTAAAGCTACTACAGAATGATATTATTTAATGATGAAGGGATCAATCCATCAAGAGAAAATAATAATTCAAATGTGTACACAAGAAAATAGTTTCAAGCAAAATTAGTAGAGTTAAAAGAATAGATAAATCATAGTTGAGGATTTCAATATCTAACATTCATCAACTGAAAAAACTACTAGACAAAGATTAGCAATGATATACACATCTAAACAATACAACCAAAAGGATACCCATGCCTAATTACATAGAATATACTGTTTTACTGAAGTGCCCATGAATCATTCATCAATCTGAATCTCAACACAAAGCTTAACAATTTTTTTAAATTGAAATTTACTTTTTTTTTTTACTCTATAGACTCAAACTAGAAATCCATAACAGAAGATCTTTAAACTTATGGGAATTAAACAACACATGGCTAAATAATCTATGGATCAAATAAACTCAAAGGAAGTTTTAAAAATAGAAAAGAATTGAATGAAAATTAACATATATCAAAATATGTGAAAAACAAAGTATGATTGAGAGAAAACAAATTTCATCAGAGAAGAGGAAAAGTCTCAAATTAATAATATAAGTTGCTACCTCCAAAATTAGAAATGAAAGAAAAATACACCCAAAGTAAGCAAAAATAAAAGTAATAAAGATACAAACAGAAATGTGTGTCATTGGAAACAGGAAAACAAGACAGAAAAATCAATGAAGCAAAACACTGCTTGTTCAAGAATATTAATAAAATTGGCAAACCTCTAGCTAATTATTTTAAGAGAGAAAAATAATTACAACTGTAAAAAATGAAACAGAGGTTATTGCAACAGATCCTGCAGTTATTTAAAAAATTATGAAGTAATACTACAATCAACTTTATGCTTATAAATTCAACAGGTTTGAAGAAATGTATCAATTCCTTGAACACCAAAATCTACCAAATATTAAGATGAAGCTAATAACATGACTAGTCCTATAACCACAAAAGAAATTGAATTTATAACTTAAAGACTTCTGAAAAAAAATCTCTAGGTCAAATGGTTCCACTGACAAACTCTACCCAATGCTTAAAGAAGAATGCACACTACTATTTCTGTACTATCTCTTCCAGCAAATAAGGAACAATCCAGTGCTTACTTTATGAGGCTAATATTACTTAAATATATAAGTTATACAAAGATAAGACAGAAAACAAAACTACAGACCAACTTTCTCATAAAGTTTCACATAAAATCCTTAATTACTTAAGTAAATCAAATTTAGTAATGTATATAAAGAATTAAATACCACAACCACTGGGACTATTCCAGATATAAAAGGCTTTTCAAATTTAAAAATTAATCAGTGTAATCCAACAAATTAACATCTAAAGAAGAAAAATTACACAATCATATCAATTGATATGACTGAGACAGTATTTGACAAAACTTTACAACCATAATTATTTAAGAAAAACTCTGAGGATTTTAGGAAGAGAGAGGCAACTACCTTAATTTGATAAAGGGAAAACAATGTTCTTAATGCTAAAACACTAAATGTTTCCTCCTAAAAAAGAATAAGGAAAGAAAGCCTTTTCTCATGATTTCACTCAACTGCAATAAAACAAGAAATAGATGGTGGGGGAGGGGGAAGACTTATGGCTTGGAATGTAAGAAATAAGATTCCCTATCTGCAGATGACATTATTGTTTGCATAGAAAATCCCAAGAAATATACAAAAATAAATATTACTAGAACCATAAGTAAGTTCAGTAAGGTTGCAAGACATAAGATCAACACCTAAAAGTCAATAGCATTTCTATATACAACAGTGAATATGACAAATTTAAAATAAAGATAGCAAATTCCAATAATCCCAGCAACTTAGGAGGCTGAGGCAGGAGGATTGCAAGTTCAAGGCCAGCCTCAGCAACTTAGCAAGGCCCTAAATAACTTAGTGAGACCCTGCCTCAAAATAAAAAAAGGGTTTGGGAATTTACTTCAGTGGTTAAGCACCCACAGTTTTAATCCCTGGTACAAGAAGGGGAGGGAAGGGAAACAGTACATTTACAATCATTCTAAAGAAACTGAAATACTCAGGAATAATCTTATCAAAACATGCATATGATCTGCATGTTAAAACTTCCAAATAAACACTGATGAAAGAAACTCAAGAAGATCTAAATAGAAGAAGAAATGTACAATGTTCATAGATTGAAAGATTCCACGTAGTAAAGATGTCATTATTCCACAATTGAATAATATCTGTCTTAGCCCATTTGTGTTGTTCTGATAAAATATAATTGACTAGGTGGCTTATCCACGACAGAAATTGGCTTCTCACAGTTGTAAAGGCAAGGAAGTCCAAAACAAACATGCTGGCAGGTTTTGATGTTCACAAAGGCCCACTTTCTAGTTCACAGAAGGCCTACTCTTTGTTGTATTTTCATGTGGAAGAAGGGGTAAGGGATGTCCCTGGGGTCTCTATTATAAAGGCATTAATCCCACTCTTGAAAGTTCCACCTTCATGATCAAATTGCCTACCTAAGGTTCTACGTATTACCATTATATGAGAGACTAAGTTATGAATTTGGAGAAGATACAAACATTGCCCATGGCATTCTGCATCCTTCTCACTGGCAAAATACATTCATGCCATTCCAATGGCATAAAAAATCTTAACTTGTTCCAGCATCAACTTTAAAATCTAAGTTCAAAATCTCATTAAATACCATCTAAATTAGTAGCCCCTTAATTCCTAGGGCCGCTTCCAAAGAAGTTTTATCTTATATAAAAGTAAAACTATAATCATTAAAGCTACCTCTTAACTGTGAACTCAAGGTACATTTCATCCTGAGGCAAATTGCTCTCCATCTGTGAATCTATTAAACCAACAAGTTAAGTGATTCTAAAGTACAATAATGGGACAAGACAGGCATATAAAAGATATTCTCATTTCAAAAGGGAGAACCAGGAAAAAAAAAGGGAGGGGTAACAGGTTTCAAGTCCAAAATCCAATGGAATAAAATCCATTAGACCTTAAAATTCAAGAAAAATCCTCTTTGGGTGGATGTTCTAGTCTCCCTGAAGAAGGTTCTACCCTCCTAAACCACTAGGGAAGAATTTATTCCCCCACAGCTTTGCCAGGAGGAGTCTCCCATGTCTCTAAGCAAATTACCCTATGAGTGACCCTACCCCACCCCAGCATCTCTATGCCTTGGCCCTACCCTTACAGCAGTTCTCTACCTGGGCCCCATGGATCCTTGGAGGTGGGGTCTCACATCTGTGACTCTGAAGGGAGACCTGTCTTGTAAAATTAGGATAGGGATGCATGTCCCATTGGATATGTTGCATACAGCCCACACTACATCAGGGACCTCAAGAGTCATAACTGGGGCAGTGAAAGGGTATGGTACCTGGAGTACAGTAAGCAGAGACTGTGATGTTAGGCAGTGCCAGATAGGATGCACTGAGATCCCATTGGTCTCAGTACCATTGGTCCTTATACTCTGGGTCTGTGATAGGAGTGGCAGCTCTGATACTTTCTAAGTTATCTTCAGGGTCATTCTCCCTTTTTCTTGGATAATAGGTACTGGATTCTGTTTGGATGAATGATTAATATTATCAAATGGTCTGTGGTCATACATACCCTTTGGGTTCTCTTCCAAACACACTTCCTTAGTCTTTACAATGTCGAGAGGCTAAGAATTTTCCAAAGATGTACATATCATTTATTAAAAATGCTGAAAAAATAGAAGTTCCATACTTTATTAATTCCTAGGGCCACTGTCAAAGAAGTTTACCTTAAATAAAAATAAAACTATAAAATCATTAAAATTGCCTCTTAACTGAAAAGTTGACTTTGAAAAACTGCAATCACCCCTCCTACACCAGGGTTAGTAGGTAGAGACACAAATTAGAGTGTTCTTCCTATAGAATCCAGAGAATAAAACGTATTTATGATCCTGGCCCAGTGCCCATCTTTCAGAAATATCAAAGAGGGAACTCATGCTTAGTGTCAGAACCTGAAACTTTAAAGATTATTTCTAACATGATTCTGTGATTCTGCCTAACAGAAATCAGAAACACTGGCAAGCCACAAAGTTAAACTTTAAATTAAAAAGTAAGAGATGAGTGCATCAGGCTAGGAATAAAACCTTTGATAAAATGAGTTATCTTTTAAAGTAGAATATCAATGAATTTCTAAGTATTATACGTCAACTCAGAATCATACAATTGAGTTATGTAGCTACTGGGTCCAAAAGAGATTGATTCAAGTGTTAGCCTCTTGAACAGTGACCAGATACAAAAAGAACAATAAGTAAAATCAGCCTTTTAACTCATAAGGAGGTTGTAATAATCAATTAGCAAGTGATCAAATAGCGTTTCACAATCTTGTAATAAATAGAGCCCATTTTGCCTGGGCTTTAGAGCCCACAACATCTCATTGGACTATCTAAAGGGGATATTTATGATCTACCTAGAGGGGCTGATAGGGTTCTTGAATGTTTAAGTCATATTTCAATACCCAGACCTTCAAAATCATATCTTAACAATTTACCATAAGTCTGTATGAGAATTCTCCCACTTTAAAAGCTGTTCTATTAGTAGCTCTTAATATTTATTACAGGAATATATGTATTACTATATCATGATGCTAATAAAGATGGCTTTAATGCTTTAATTTTATTTTCAAATTTAGTAAGGAAATCGGTTTGTCAAAATTAAGCAGCATAGCTCCACAAATGATATATGTGGCATGAAAACTGATTTAAAATGCATTCTTTCCTCAAGTGATTGAATCATTGTAATGAAAATTTATAATCTGTGGCATATTATAGAAGTAAATGAATTGAATTTCACTATCAAAATTATATATGGTTCAAAATCATTTTTTGCTTCAACACATAGAAACTAGCAAATACAATTACATTAGATATGCCATCATTCAGAATATCTGAACAATGTTATTTATCCAATCTTACCAATTTATATTTATCCTAGTACCACAGCTGAGTACAAATACCCAGCCGTGACCATCACATTAGTACCACAAGTTTATCCCAAGTGCCATTTCTGGAAATCAATAGAATCTTACTGGATCCAGGGTACTTCATTTGAACACAATTGTCAGAATCAATCTGTTATCTAACTTAATTTGTAACTTGATTTATACCTACAATGCTTGTATATTAGACAAAAGAATAAGAAGCATCAAGGAAAAAATGGACCTTTCAAATAAATAGCATTATTACTTTTCACAGAAATCAACACAGAGTGTATCCAAAAAACAAATTCTTCAGAAGTAATAAAGAGAAGCACTCTCTTGTGAAAAGCAATTCCAATAAAATTATTGCTTATGACAATTTTGTGACATTTAAAAATTTCTCAACTTTTCAGTATATATAGTTATAAATTTATTCTAAAAGACTTCATTTTTGTATGTAGGGATCAACTTATATAAAAATAGGAATGATTCATGAAATGTCATGCTAGTTTAGCTTTGAAATTGCCTCTAATGTAACTGAAGCTAATTGTTTTTTGAAAGACACATATTCAGCTCAATTTGCCTATTAAGACTGTATGTGCATTGTCATTATAAACTACAATATTATAACCTAAATTTCCTTAATCTAAAGATCTTTATGTGTTCTGCCCTAGTATAGGAAAAACAATTTCTGTCCTCAAAGACCAGGAGCCCTGTTTCAGAAATCTTTGGAATAAAAAAATAAAATCTGAAAGACCTCAGATTAGGGGTTTCTTGTTGACTCTAATTGAACATTTTACTTTTGGAATTGAATATAAATGTAATAATTAGATACAAGTTGATTTTATTTACTTATGTGTTTATTTTTTATTTATTTTTTAATTGTTGATGAACCTTTATTTTATTTATTTATATGTGGTGCTGACAGTACGTCACACATGCTAGGCAAGTGCTGTTCCACTGAGCTACAATCCCAGCCCCACAAGTTGATTTTATTTGTTTTTGTCACCCCCAAAAAATCACAAGAATTAACTGAATGCTTAAAATTACATAGTAAGTGACATTCTACATTGGGCTGGAGTTTTAAACAAAAAATAGCTACATCTTTTATTAAACACATTTTGAAGTCTTTCAACTTGGCAGGAGATCTCTGACCCTCCCATTGTAATATTCATAGAAGCAGATAAAGAATGGAATCAGGCAACCTGCTGCTAGCACCTGGTGATGTCCACTATATATTCATACCATACAGAATTTGTGATGTTTAGTCTATTCCTTGTTTAATTCCCCCTATGACTTGTTCCTTCCCTAACCCAAACCCAGGATGCTTTCATTATACACAACTTCTGCCATTATCCTCAGTACCACAATTCCTTTCCCAACAGCTATACTATATATTTATCAAAACAACCATCTATCATTCCTAGAATAAACCAAATATTCTGTCTCCAAATTCAGGATCTTCAAACCACTGCTATGCAACTCTGGTTTAATTTTCCACAGCATCTATTCCAATGTCTCTTCAAGTCCCCTTCTCACTATAATCCATTTTGTACTCAACAGAAATCTAATCTCCTCTGTGCAATGAAGCTAGTAAACATGGACCCTCTCAACTTTCTGACTCATCTCATCCTTTTTCTACCAAAAACAGCCAGAAACCTGGCCTTCCTATTATTCAAGATTAATTCCATTGCACATGCTCTTTAGATGACCTCTTCCAATCTCTTCAATTCTCTACTGAACAAGCTATTCTGTCCTGTAGGCTTCCTTTTTGCTTCTGCTCATGCATTCATATAGTCAAGTAGAAGAACCCTATTTCAATCTTCTCCCCACCCCATCTCCCCATCTCTTGACAACTATGTTCATTGAAAACCTCATTACATTCAATCACCATTTGCTACATTCAAATCCTAATCTCCAATTATTTTCAAGTCATTGATTGCCCCTACCTCCACTGAAGGAACTTTTAAAAAGGTGAAAAATGATTAATCTCATCATCAAATGTGGATTCCATTCATAGTGTATCTTATTTGTCCACTCTGTGAATATTTACATTGTAGAAGACAGCTTGGAACAACAACTGGAATAATTCCTTGCCCTTGCAAAACTCTACCTTGATTTATTTCCCTTTCTTTGACAATTTCTTCTCCATCTCTCCTCTGAGATGCTCTTATTTTTATGAGTGCTTAAATGTTAGCAGGCCTCAATAGGCCTATTCCCTGGATTTCTTCTCCTTCTTGAGGAACATCATTAAATTCCATACCTTAATTTATTGATATTTGACTCCCATGTTTACTCTCTTATTTATTCACCTAATATTTTTGAGCAACTTATAGGCACTGGGCTTTCTTTTAGGTGCTTGTCACATGCTTTCATCTGGCTCTTCCAAAGGCATCTAAATCACATACCTCAAAAATAATATTTTCCCTAAATCTGCTTACTCTTAGATTCATTTCCTTGGATATTAATACTACCCATTCAACCAGGCCCAAACCAGAATTACCCTAGTTCCTTCTTTCTCAAACCAAACAATCAGTGCAATTCAATTCAGCCCCCTTTATATTATCACCTGTCATTTATTCTATACATCTCTAGTACATTGTTATTTCATATATTGTTCCTGAAACTTGCTCTTTCCACTTTCGCAAACTGCTGATCCATGCAGTTCAGTATTATTTGGCATAAACATCAATTTAATGTGGTGCTTCCTGATTACATTGTTTATGAAGATCTTACCAAAAATATAAACACTTTAGCAAATTATAGAAGGCATTTCATTGATAGTCCTAGGAAATAATAGCTACACTTCATGAGATCTTACTGTATACCATATATTTTACTAATGTATGAAGAATACATCTTATTGCTTAATGTCAATAAATCTGTGGGAAGGGGATGGAAACGTTATATCCATATTAAAGATGATTAATGGAGAATCAAAGAAATTAACTGCTTAACATCATACAGCTACTAAGTGACAGAGATGGGGTTTGCCCAACTCTATTGCATCATAGACCTATAGTCTTAACTATGCTGCTCTCTCACCTCCTTTTCTGATCCAGATCCACAACTTGCTAGTACTCTACAAGTCTTCTACAAGATACCAACATACATGTCCAAGCCTCTACCAAAATGTCCTTTCTTGCTTGTACCCTTTCAGAAAATGCTGACTTATCTTAAATATTCAGCAAGGTATAGATTAGAAATCTACTTTGAGAGCAGAACTTCTGAAAATGACACATGTAGGCACAGGTTTGGGTATCATTTCATAGCCTCAAAAGGCATGTGTGATATTAAGGTACATCTCTCATTTGGCACAAATAAGAAAAACATATTGATCACATCTTATAAACTAGATAATAATTTTGGCATGGTTTTGGCAGAATATAACAAGACAGGTAAATAGCCTTCACATATGAATATTAAGACATTTATATGTTTTTAAAGGTATAAACTGATCATGGAATAAGTATATTCAAGTGAAGGAACACTGGCTTTGGAATTAGACTCAGCTGATTTTGAAACTATTTCTATCACTTACAAATTTGTATCAGGGTATGATACTTAGTCCTCTGAACTGTCTCTATTTTTAAAATAGGAGTAAAGTAACTAGATCATAGGGCTTTTGCCAGGATTAAATGAGAAAATGTTTGTAAAAATCCACATGACTCCTGGGAGACACACTTTACCCTGACAAATTTGGAACCCATATTTACAGATTGGAAACTGCGAGAAATTGAAGGCTTCACTTGAATACACGAGGTAGATCCCTTATGAAAAGCTACTGGAATTAAATGTCAAGACTGATCTCTTCCTCATCACCAGTTTATACTGTAGTCCTACAAAGGAAAGATCTCCTGCTTAATAGGAAATTGAAGTTAACCCAGATACTCTTTTGGCAAGAAGCAACCGAGGGGACTAGAAAAACATGGGTAGTGACCCTAAGTGTTCCTCTGCACAGCCCCTGCAGTGACATGGCTCAACCAGTTAACAGAGCTGTCCTCCACAAACTTACAGCTCATACTTAAGAGAAGGAGGGCGGTCTCCCCAGCTTTTCCTCTGAACTGGAAGCAATCCAGGTGGTAACAACTGGGAGAACTTCTAGCAGAAGTGGCGAAATCTTCCAGAGCTTGGAAACACCAAATTGAAACTGGTATGAGTGTGCGGCAGCTGCGAGCCCCACAGTATTAGAATGCTGGCAAGCCAAGCAGAAAACAGTTCCAGGAGCAGTGCAGAGTAGCAAGCAGAGGCTGTAAGCCTGACCATTCCTCTACATGTTAAGAAATATGTTTAACCCAGCAGGGTTCTGGTGACAGCTGAAAAGCCCTTTCAGAAGCTGTCAGAAATGACACTTATAAAAGCCCTTCATGTTCTAACATACCAGTGAGGGCATTTTCCTCTCATGTTAGCATGAAGCGTGACTAAGGGAAGACAACAGACAGGCCCAGAGGGTGATAGAGCTGTGCTCAAGAGGCCAGGATACTTCCCCTGGGCCAGGCTTCCTGCCCAACTCCCCCGGCAGCTGGGCTCTTATCTGATCAACATGGAAGCTGAGAACTACACTACCCCATTTCCCTCAAGTCACCTAATAACTTCCCAGCCATTACTGGAATATTGCAGCTTTCCAGTAAAAACACCACAGCATTTGTCTCATATGGCATATCTCAATAAAGGGCATTTGAAATGGTAATTTAATATTTCTAAGTTGTATAATGCAAAAATATCAATTCTTATGATTGAAAAAATATCAAGAATGTTCCAGTAGTGACTGCATTGAAAGTGTACTATTTACTACCCTTGTCTCTAAGAGCTTACAGAAGGATCACATCCCTTATTTGGCTCTTTATTTGGCTAAAATATTTGACAAAATAAGAATACACCACTGTTCTAGCTCTAGAAATACAATATTTTTAATCTTATGTTTTTTTAAAAAAAATCATAAATTTGGTCAAAGAAAATAAATTTTAGAAAACTGAAAACTTAAAAAAGTAATCATCCCTTTTAAACAATCTTAAATAAAGAGGAAGACTCATAAAAATTCAGTTACAATGTCAGTACCACATTTATAAATGAAAGTTTCAGTGTCACATTTCAACAAATTAGAACAGAATAATTCTGCAAAGACAGATTTAAGAATCTCAAAATCTATCATGCTAGTTTTATAATGAAAAGTTCCTCTTTAGCGTACTTTATAAATAACAGTAAATTCATAGTCATTATACACACTACTAGAAACCCAAGTCTCCTGCCTCTTGATAACCATAATGTCATTGTTCCCTTTATTGTTATATGATTGTCACCCAAAATCAGTCTCTAAAGTCAAAGGGAGAGCAATTTATTTCTAACGCCTCATCAAGAGATTTTAAAAAACTAGGAGAAAGTTCCAGTAGAGATATAGACATGAGAATAAAATCCAACCCACAGGAGAAAGTTAACAAGTTTTCACAAATCTGCACATAAAAATTTTTCCATAAGTGGATATGATAATTTGACTGTAGTAAGCCTTTCAGCATAAATATGTATTTTAAAACATCCTATCGTACTCCTTAAATATATATACAGTTTTTTTTTTAAATTTCCTCCAGCCTTTGATGCTATCAATAAGACCACAAGAATGAAAGGTGACCAATTTCATGATTCTCCTTAAAATAAGCCTAAAAATTTGAGGATACATGTCCCCTAAGAGTAAGGATACTTGGGCTATCAGCACAAAATACGGCAGTAAGAGCAAGAAGCTTGTAATGTACTGAGGATTCTATGCGGGTTGAAACATGTCAAGATTCAAGAACAGCACCTGGCACATGGTTATATTCACTGTACATCAAGCATTATTATGAATGTTAATCTCTTCATCTGGTCTCAAATGGGTGTTATTTTTCTGGGGAAGCAATCCCTTCCACTTATTCACTTTTACCTACTATTACTATCATAATAATATTACAATTATTACTTTTACTATCAAAAAAACTTTAGATGAAATCCATCATTTGAAGACCAAATAAAACTGAGAATGAGTTCAATGAGCAGAAGAACCTGCTTCAACCACACAACAGCAGTGCAGAGTCTGGTGGGAGCATTGGGATGACTATGTGCTAGAAACAGCTGGGTGGTTACAGAGAAAAGCCATAGAAGTCTGCATAGAAATAATAGTGGCCAAGAAATCCATTACCTGATAGTCTTCCAAATAAAAAATGGAAGTTGCTTTTTCCTTTTAAGAATCCAAGAATGTCTGAGAAAAATATCACATCTCATCATATTACAATATTGGTTGCTAAGAAAAATGTTCTCTAATGACTGACTAGATAACACTAGAAGTTACCAGATAAGCTCTCTCCACAGAACTACAAAAATTTGTCTTTCTGATGATTCACAAATATTTCAATTATAAGGTGAAACATTTTTTTCTTTTTAGTTTGTTGTTGTTGGCTTGTTTTGTTTTCCTTTATTTCCTCTTGGGTTTATTACTCCCTTGCAGAGCTATTGCAACAGTGTCTTATCAGGATGGTGGAAACAGCAGTCACTAGAAATTCTGCCCAGTGTTCATAAACATAACACCCTCTGTGGATACACCCTTCACAGTTATCAAACAAATCTCTCTTACACAATCTCTTGCAATCTTCACAACAACCCATTAGGAGGTAAAGGTCTATTGTCCCAACAAATAAACAGTCTGAAGCCCAAATAGATGATTTCTCTAATTTATGATGTACTTGCTTCATCTACTACAACATGCTTCCAAGATGGACACTGGGCCTTCCAGGCTGCAGTGTGTTAATGTGTATTGGCCTGGGTAGTGTAGTCAACTTAACCCAGAGTTCCAAAGCTTATAAAGTCATCAAGTACTGTTTAAACTTTGGCTTTCTTCCAATTCATTGTTGGTTATGTATGTTCATCTGCTCTAGTATATGATAACATTAGAAACCAAAATAACAATGAAAATAATACAATAGTTCCCCCTTATATACGGGGATATGTTCAGAACTCCAATAGATGCCTGAAACCTTAGAGCGTGCCAAATCCTATATGTAAGCATTTAGATACCAAAACACTCAATCTGATAACTGATGGATGACTAGTGGGCAGGTACTGTGTTCAGTATGGATATGCAGAACAAAGAGATGATTTGCATCTTGGGCAGTTGGAAGTGAGATGGTGTGAGGTCTCACTTATGATACTCAAAATGATGTGTCATTTAAAACTTATGAATTGTTTATTTCTAGAATTTTTTATTTAATATTTGCAAATTGCTACCAACCATAGGTAAACAAAACCACAGAAAGTTAAACCACAGATAAGGTGGGACTACTGTAATAGAAACTATGAGGTAGCATTTTGATAGACAATATAATTACACAATATTTTTATCCTTACAATAACTCTACAAGTTATTGGTCTTCTTATTTTATACATGAGGAAACAGACTCAGTGATGTTGAAATTTCACAGAGCCACAGAGCAGCAGATAATAGCTTGGAAAATTAACCCCAGCTATAGTCAAAGTTCACCTATTTTTCATGATATCTTGTTGTTTGTTTAAAATCTCTAAACTCCCAATGTCCAATGTGACTTACAACATAGTTGTTACACATTGAGAGTGTGTTAATAATTTTTTAAAGAACCAAAAAGGGATGTGCTTTCTCCTATCCACATTGGACATCCTAACTTTCCTATTTGATAGTCACTCACAGTCTTCTCTCAAGTAGAAGCCACTCACTCCCACTTCTCTTAATTCAGTTGGCTGGAGGAGTCAGCCTTCCATACCCTCACTGCTGCTTCCAAACAAGTACCCTCCACTCTCAGCATCCTCTTTTGCAGCGTACTTGCTCATTTATGCATTTTCCTACATCTTGATCACCACCATCAGATGACCTTCAAGATACATTTCCAGGTTCAATTAAAGACCCTTAGTAACCAAGATAAAACCTATACCCCTCCATCTGCAATCCCACTGTCTTTGAACTTCTCAGTGGAAAACAAGTGCAAACTGTGATCCACTCCAGTCACCTGGAAGCCTATCATCTCTGAGAACTCTCCCACCCTAAAGGCCTTGATCTTTGTATGTCCCTTCTCTGCTTCCATTCCCAATATCTCTTAGTGAACCTAATCATTTTCCTTCCACAATTCCTTTAACAATCTGTAGGCTGATAAACAATTGCCTGCCTCTCTCATATCTTTGCTCTTTCTTTCCTCTCACCTCTCTTCCCTCCACTACAAATAGTCAGTGATTCAATATTCAATAAGTCTTGCCCACAGGCTACTTCAATTCAAACTACTCCCTTATGTCCCAATTGACTTACTAGCTCATGTACTTGAAACTTATACAGGAATAAAATGATGACATGAATACATCTTTACTCCAGCAATTCATTATTCAGATACAAAACAGTTGTCTCTAAATGCCTTTAAGTTTGGCTGGTAACTCTATAGATTTACTAGATTCTATCTCCCCAAGTATTATGGAGAAGCTACCTTCAACATTCCTGGGGACCAACCGCTCATCTATGCTCACTCCAAATGAGGCAATGTCTTCAAGTTCAGAATATGTGAAAGCCAGGCCTTCTGCCGCTTTGTAGTAACAGTTCTCCAAACCATATCTTTATCATTTCTAATAAAAGCATATATGTGCTCCCTCTCAGTTATAAATCACCTTAAAATAAATATACTCAGGCCTATAAAAATATTTGGATGATTGTTTTTTTATAAAATAAGCTTATTAATATTTGACCAAGACTTCTTCTCAAAAGCAGAAAACTTGATTATGATTTTCATTCATCTTTTGTGTGTGTGTGTGTGTGTGTGTAGGGGAGTGCTGGGGATTGAACCCATGGGCTTGTGCATGCAAAGCAAGCACTTTACCAATTTTCATTCATCTTTGATGAGAAAGAAAATACATTTAAAATTCTTAAGTTTTAGGGTAAAATATAAAGTTACATTTTCTGACTTCAATTAATTAAATAAGAAAAAGATTTTTATATGAGATACAAAATTTAAAGATGTTATTTGGATACTTTTCTTGGATTTACTTATATTTTATTTGTATCACAGGCAAACACCTAGTCAAGAATGCTATGAATAAGGAGTGCTTTGTTATACCAGTTCCATCAGTATGATTTTAAATCTAAAAGAAGATTTAATTTTTATCAATAAAAACTCTTCCTTGGGCTGGGGCTGTAGCTCACTGGCAGAGTGCTTGCCTAGCATGGGTTTGATCCTTAGCACCACATAAAAATAAATAAAATAAAGGTATTCTGTCCATCTATGACTACAAAATAAAATAAAGGTATTCTGTCCATCTTGCCTAGCATGGGTTTGATCCTTAGCACCACATAAAAATAAATAAAATAAAGGTATTCTGTCCATCTATGACTACAAAAAAAATTTTGTAAAAACAACTCTTTCTTGGATCATTGGTCATCAAATAATTACCACCTCCTTTCTAGGTGAACATCTAAGAATAGAGAATAGCCAGCTCGGGGTCTGGTCTGTTTTCTGAGATTGGGTCCATTTTCCTTCTCTCTCTGATCCTCCTCCAGGGGGGCAGTATAGTTCTGAGGATGGGCTGTGGCCTCTATTGCTCTAGCTGGAGTCCCTGTCCTGCCAGTTTCCCTTACATAAACTAGAACAATTTGTTTAAGCTGAGGCTTAGTTCCTCATTCATAAAATGAAGAAAAGAAATGAACAGACTTTGCAGCATTGTTACAAGGATTAAATGATAGAATGGACCATATATAGCATGTGTCCATCAATACTTATTGCTATTATTATTTTATTTATAAGCATTATGCTAGCTTTCCCTGTGATATCTCACTAAATATGACTTGTTGAACTTACATATTTTATGCGCCTTATTCCTGTTAGGCATTGTAGGTGATAATGCTAAAAACTCAACATAGTCCCTCTTCTCTATAAATTAATAGTCAGCAGGAGAAAAGCAGACATGTAAATTATAAATAGAACAAAACAATAAAACCAATGTACAAAGTACTGCAAATTATTGCCTCCAATAGTATTAAAGAAAAGGAGAGGAAGAATCTTGTCACTGTTGGACAATAAATAGATGGAATTCAATTGAGTCAGAAATTAAAATACCCACCTTGTAATATCCCCCACACCCACACACCTTGAGCACACACTCATAGCTGTTTGGAAAAAGGCATGTGGTCTTGGTTCAGCCAATTAGATGCTCTTCTGTAAGCCTTTGATTCTTGAGAGAGATCAAGTTGCTGGAAGAATCAAAGAATATTCTTGGCCCCATACCTGAGGCTAGGGACAGTGGTGAGCTGGTGAGCAGAGGGGAACAGCAGTGACAAGGGCAGCAGGGATAGTGACTGACTCAAAGCAGGCTATTGCCATGGGCAGTCTCAGCTGTGTTTGTAGCTGTTTCCCAGTCTCTTTCTGAATCTGATCTCTAACCCTGTCTTCAATTTCTAGGAAACCCTCTATCCTTCCAACAAATTATTTTTCTTCATATCTAAGAGGTTTTCGGTGTTTGCAGCTAAGAACTTCAACTGGTACCTGGTTCATCAAGCAAATTTTTCCAATCTCATAGGAACTGTGTCTGTGGGTATCAACTGACCTCTAATTGCCACTTTCTTTCATGTAAAGTATGATACTATCACTTTTGTTGCCTTTTTCAGTATAAACATATTTCTTGATTGTGACACATGATCTTTGCAAAATTTCTATCAAGGAACATATTGTTTAATTTTCATTCAGCAAAAGAATAGATTATTCCTACTTGCCACACAAATATGCAAAACCTTCATGACTCATTCCTTCCAAACAATATTCTTTTACTCTTCACTCTTGATTTTATGACAAGCAATGAAGAAGAAAGAAAAATATATATTTGGAACAACATGCAAGGAAATGGAGAAATAAAAATAATTTACTTTTTTTTTACAAGTCAACAATCCATGCCTATCTTTGTTTTCTTCCTAATATTAGGTTGATCAAATTGACATCTTTGTCAAATAGCAATAGCAATCATGTGTTAGAAGTAATTACTGTCATATCCAGAGAATGGACAGGTGAAAAAAACTGAGTTGATAATATCCATCCTCCAGAAGTCTCCCTAGGACCAATAAGTAGGGAAAACACACTTTGAAAATAATCTATGTGAATATAGTTAAAAGAAAGATATGATACCCTGAACTACTGGGAGGTGGGAAATGATTAAGTTGGGTTCACTATTTGGGCTGTATATTAGACAGGAAACAAATGCTATTAAAATTTAATAAAGCCTTTTAACTTCCATATCTGCAAACTCCCTCCTCCTACTCCCCCCCCTTATCATTTCCCAGATTTCTCCAGATTTTATTTTGTATCCACTTTTAGGTCAGAATTAAGCCTACAGGAATGTGTCTCTCTATATAGGCAGAAACCTGACTCCCTCTGAAAAAAAGCAGATCTTGGGAAAACTGCAGTTGCTATCACATGGACTGAGTGAGCTTTTGGAGTCACTGGACTTTAAATGTTCTATTTGTTAGGCTGCCAAAAGGTTACTGCTCCCTGAAGAACTGAGACAGTTCCTCTAAGCTCCTCCCACTGACTCATGTTTGTCTGGCTGCAGCTGCTAAAAAGAGGAGAATTTAAAAGCAGCTACATAAATGCAAAAGCAATAATCAAAATTATCACAATATCCTTAGGTCTTCAATAAAAAACAGCCTTAATGCAGAAGGTATGTGGTGGGGAGGGGAACATTAGAGACAAAGTAGCATAATACAGAATGAATACAGAAGAAAAGAAACAGAAAGGATATCACAGCTTCCCAGGGCTGGAAACTATTTTGCTCCATGACCCTGCTAAAGGAAATCTCATTAATTTAGTCCCCCTGCCAAACCCTATAGGTGAGTTTTCTTTGACCTTGACTTTCATGAAATTTAAAAGTTGGTTGTTGTTACCATCATCATCATTAGTGTCATTTCATTATTCTTTCTACCCTAACAACATTACAGTATTCTCCAGGCAAAATTAGAAAGAGACATCACACAGAAATTCCTACTAACAGGATTTTCTGTTCAAAAGTTTCATAGAGAATTGGAAAAATCACACTACCAAGATGTATCCAACATTCAGCTTTCTAAAACACTGAAATCTTTTCCACAGATGCCTGATGTATTTACTCCAAAAAGCAGTTCTAGTACTGCTTGTTACACCCATTTATCCATATGGAATCCCAGAGCCATAAATCAGAGCCTTTGGTTTGTGGGGAGATTTGCAGCCTTACCAGAGTGCATGATTCTTCCCCCAGGCTTTCTCCATCTGTTATAAAACAGAGTAGTGTTGTTCTTTCTTAGAGTTGATTCATTCTAGCACTTTAGAATTTCTCTGCCCCTCTCTTGTTACATACACTTGTCACCACCATCCCTATTTGAATTTGTTTAGATTTAGTTTAGGTGCGTCTTGTCAAGAGCTCCATTGGGGCCTCAGTGGTAGAGCACTTGCCTAGTTTTTGCTACTCCAAGGAAAAAGTTTGAAAGCATCACTTGTGGCCCTGATCCTTTTTTTTTTTTTATTCAAGGAGAAAATATAAGCTTATGCTTAAATAATCTCAGCTAAAGTTCTTATTTTATTTCATAAAATTGTACCTCCTCAGCAAAATTATAAACTCTTAGAGGATAAGAAATATGCCTGCCATGTGTTTGCCTATTCATTCATCTAAACATGATGACCATTCCTTTTGACACCTCCATGCACACAGTGGGTATGCAGCAGCATTCTGGTTAACATGCATTGAACTAGAGAATTCAACTCTCAAAGGCTGTGATTTTGGTGGCCAATATTTTTGTCTGTATGGACAAATGAAAATGTGGAAGTTAAAATGGCTTGGCTTGTGAGATACAAACTGAGGTGAGTCCCCTAGCTGAGAAATGTATACATGTAGAACTGCTGAGGGGTGTTATATTATTCTAGATCTTAGGATAATGATGCTCTGACTCGGCATATATACTGTTATAACTCATTAGTCATTGTTTTTTATATACACTTAAGAATTTTTGACCTAAACTATTTCTTTTAAATCTAAGATTACCACCTTAGAGTAACCTACACATCAGCACTCTGGAAAGTATCACCTGCAAATTGAAGCTTTTTGTTATCTTTCGTTTTTAAAATACAAGTAAATTATTAGATTTAATGGATATTGAACAAGTTAAATCAGTTTTTATCTCTTTATAACTTTAAGACCTAGGGTGGATCCTAGTAGCACTAAGAAGATGCCTTGGCTCTCTTGAGATTATTAACAGGGAATAAATAATTGTATATAAACATGCATATATTTGTAAATGTGCATACATATGTGTGTTTATATATGTGTGTGTGCATGTGTGTGAGTTTGTGTGTGTCTATATATGTATACATATATATGTACAATATATAATATATATATATATATATATATATAATATGTTAAACATTTTAACTATACATGTCTGTAAAGAGGGTCTTTCTCATCTGTATCATGATCTGATCCAAATCCCTTGGATTTAATAAGAACAGAAAGCACCTTGTTTAGAGAAAAAAGACAAATACCTGTTGGGCTCTTACTAAATTCCAGGGTGCTCTGGTCCCTCAACAACCTCACCAGGGGCCTATTATTACACATATTTCATAAACAAAGAAATTGGATTACAGAGAAATTATTTTCTCCATGGCTAATATCTCAAACAGCAATAACTGCCTGACTGCAAAGCCAGTGCTCTCCACGACACTAGACTTAACAGAGGAGACATGTGAGGCTCACAATCAAGGACTGGTTGCATAAAACTCTGACTCTACAGAGCATTGGCAAGAAATTATTTGTGAGATATTTTCTTGGAAGAACAAAACCCATTTTTCCACAAATAAAATATTAGCATATTTGTCACAAGCTAGTTCACAAAGCTTGTTTTCACCCAAAACGTACTTAATAACTCACCCTTTAGGATTTCTTTGTTTGTAAAGAGGAAAACAATAGCATTGTTAATATACATTCAGTATTTCAGTCTAAGTGTCTTATGTGGTCCTGTCTCATAAACACTGCCAAATATTCTTTCTCAATACATAACCACAGAATATTAGTCTCAGACAGAACTATATAAGTAGGATAACTGACCCTCCAAGTTTTCCAGGGACTTTGGGGACTCTCAGGAGAAGTCCTTGAACTAAAAGTTTTTAAATAGGGTTTCCTGGAACCTCGAACTTTTTGGTGCTGAAACTGGGAAAATACCAGGCAAACTGGGACAAGTCAACCACTCTATATGTCATCTGTTCTAACTAACCCTTCATTTCACAGGAGATTGTATTGCTTGGAGGATTCAGGTCTTTATTCAAGTCACATTAGAACAGAGGGAAAATCACATATTAAAAACAGAAAGCTGGGAACTGCACCAAGCAATATCTTTCCCAGTTTTCCCCTATTTCCTATATTCTATGGAAAAAAAATACGTATTACATGACAATTAAAGATAAAAGGCATTTTTAAAAGAATAATTATCCATACCTTGTGCTCCTCTAATAAACCAGAGAAATGTGGAGATAGGTCTGGCGTTGGAAAATTCCCGTGGCACTCCCACTGAGACAGACCACCTAATGCACATGACTTTCTCCTACACTCTGCTGGAAAGGTCCCATGTATGAACACTGGAGGTGGGTGTAACCCCGTGGGAACTGAGCATCCTACCTGCCCCCCCCTCTAAACTTTTTTGTGAAGATCTTTCCATAGAATCTGGATGTTTTCCAATATAAATAAAGCAAATGCAGACTCCATACTTGGTGAGAAGCTAGACCCATCTGGTCAGCTTGCCTGTTCTGTCCTCACTTTTGAAACTACTTTCTGTGTTCTGTGGTTATTTCACCATTCTATTTTTTTTTTTTTTTAGCTTTTATTTCTTAGCCATCCCATACCACCAAAGAGTAACCCATTCCACTGACTGCACTCGGATGTGGGTGAAAAATTATTTGTGGATAAAAGAGAGGACAATTCAATAAGTAGATTCAAATTTTGTTTTCTTGCTATACAAATAAGCCATCCTCACTTGCTGCTAATATTAAGACCTGAACTAACAATAAAACACACTTGGAAACTGATGTAGTATTTGAGAGAAAAAAAAAAAAAGGAGTTTTTCTCGAGCTATGCTGTTCTGACTTTGGGCTGCTGAGGTACTTTGTTCCTTCTTAAAACAATGAGAACCATGTGCCAGACTTAATTTAAAAATTACTCAGTAAACTCTCTAATTCCAAAAGAGCTTCCTGATACCAAGTAACTTTCTTTGATCAGGAGAAATGGTGTATTATATTCACTATAAACTTTCAAGTGGGAATCACTGCCAAGAAATTCCAACAGAGATGAAAATACCATAATTTGGAAGTTGACTGACAATTACCTCTTTATTCCACAGTACACTGAGATTCAGAATTCAATACATTGCTGTTTAATTTGCAAGTCTTTCTACACTCATTTAAAAAATCCTCTTTTACTTCTATCCTCTCCTTGAAACTTAAAGGATGTCATTGACCTATAACTTGAAAGTATATCCTGTAATTATTTTATTAAAGTACAAAAGTAAATGTTCAGGAATTGATAGGCTTCTGCCTGTTACTGGATGCTGTACAATCAAAAGCATGGTGCCATGTGGGGAGCTACCCTACTCCCAACTTTCCCTCATTCTGAAAGTTTAAAGTAAGCAGTGAGTATAGACTAGAAGGGGGAAAAAAAGCCCGTCATCAAAGGACAGTATAAACCAAATGTCTGCACAGCAAAAAGAGGTGACTCTTTTTTTTTTTAAAGAACAGTCATAAGAGGTTTATGTATATTTTCTCTACCTAGACCAAAGATATTTTAGCATTAGTTTGTAGGGATACTTTCTTCTCCTATACTAGCTACTTTCCTTAGTCAAGAAGAACAAACCCCAAAACCATGGTGCTACTTGCAATAGTGCAATTAGCTCAATACTAAATGTATCCCTCATAGCAGCATTCAGTCTTGTGGGCAGAAAACATAGTGGGGTCCATATCAGAATCTCTTGGAGAGACTACCCCCCCAACATACTCTGTACACTTATCCTCACCCATCTGCACCTCCACTGAGAACCACTGCCCTGATAGTTACCACCTTGCACAAGCTGCACCATCAGCTGTGGTCAGGATCCCGCTAGCCAACCTGCCATTCAGGTAACAGATACCAAAGTTTGAAATAAACACAGCAGGTCTACTTGTTTTGCAGAGGGGAAAGTGAAGGGTTAGCAGGTCTGTAAATATTACCTGGTATAGCTATCACTGCTTATCTCCAAAGCAAATTTCAAAAGGCCAGGAAACAAACATCAAATAGAGAATCCTAAGCAAAAGAATAAAGATACCTTGGGCTACTGGAACACTTCTTTTACCTAAAAGTCACTTTAAAAAGCTAAGTGAAAGAAATCATACACAAAAGGCATATAATATATAATTCTATTTACATATGTGAGTGTCCAGAAAAAGTAAATTTATAGATGTGCAGTTAGTTGCCTAGGGTTGTGGGTGAAAACAGAGATGGATAGCAAATAAAGATGAGGAATCTTCTACAATGGATGTAGGAGATGAAAATAGTCTAAAACTGGACTGTGCTAATGGTTGTATAAGTCTACAAATTACTAAGAATCAGAATTGCATACTTAAAATGGATGATTTTATAATATGTAAATTATATTTCAATAAAACTCAAAACAAAAAATTCATAATTTTAGACATATTGCTTAACTTTCTAAGCAGAAATATATCCAAGTTATAAAAAGTAGGTTGTATATACTCCCTTTTAGTTAAAAAATAATTATATTTTAAATAACAAAAGGAATGAATTTAACCTTGAAAATGCAGAGAAAATGACTAAGAGGAAATAAAATGAAGGCTCTTAGTGGGTGAGACTGGAGTTTTCTTGCGGGAAATATTTACTTCTTGTTTTTTGCACTTCTGTGTCATTTCAAGTTTTTATTAGCAAACATTCCCTTTATTTAAAAATACATCAGTTATTCTTAATGCCTATGTCTTTGATCTCAAACAGGCTTCTCACCAAAGTTTTCAGAACATAAATTATTTATAGTTAGATATTTCAATTATGGAATAAAAGGGTATTTTCTGGTTCTGGAGAAAAGTTTTCAGGATTTAATGTGCACTGTCTCTTGAAAAATTCACTAGAGCAATGTTCATAGAGTGTTCATGTGTGTGTTGATGGCATGGAGATAATTTTAGGTCAGTATTTCGCGAAATTTTTCTTAAAAAGAATAGCCAAATCTTAACTATGGTAGTCTTTGCAAACAATATTGTCTCTGTCTTAACAACTGTGTTATCATTACTTGAAAACAGCCAAAGAGAATACATAAACAAATGACTTGGCTGTGATTCCCAATTTCTCTATTAGTGATGAATAAAATGTTTTTTAGGTTTGCTTATAAAAAGTATAGATGTATATACACACAAATACATATATATAACAGTATTAAATCTACCACATCATGCCCATGAGTTCATAACTATTATTAAGATGAGGCTAAATTTATGAACATATTTAAAAGGTTGGAGAATTTTCATAAAAATATTAAGCAAATTACAAAATTGAAGGTATTTGAATATGACAAAGGTATTTGAAAATGACAAACATTTGAGAAAACTGCATTTGAACATATATAATAGTTTCTTACTAACAACAAACCATAGGAGGAAGAAAATCTCTCCAAACTAGGTAACTCTTCCCAGTTAACCAATTCAGTATTTAAGGCAAAGCTTCTTGAAAGAAATACCAAATTGTAGGTTAAACCCTCTAAAAGGAATGATACTTGATATTTACTGGGTCATGGAAGCTATGGACCTCAGGAAAAAAAAATACACACTTAAAATCTGCTCCCTAATGCACATCCAAATTCAGAGACCTCAAAGTAGCAAAACAAAAGACTGGAGACATAAGACTATCTATCAAAGTTTTGTTTTTTGTTTTTTCCAGACACTTTAGTGCATGTGACCAGTGTTCAACAAGGAACCCAGGAGAGCAAACAGGCAGATGAAGCTACTGTGCCCTTTCAGAACTGTGCCTTCCTTGAATACTATTTCTGATGAAAGAGAAAACTGGGAAGTGTCCAAAGAAGTGATGCTGCTGATACTGCTGAGGACTGTCTCCATTCAATTCAACATGTCACTGTTATGGTATGCTTCTGAAATGTCCCCCAAAGCCCACATGGTAATGGCCTGGTTGATAGCCCATGATTCTAATGGAAGGTAGTGGAAGCTTCAAGAGGTGAGGTCTAGTGGAAGGTAGTTAGGTCATTGGGGATATGCCCAGAAGGGACTATTGGGACCCTGGCCACTTCCTCTCTCTTTCTCTTCTCTTTATCTGTATATTCTGCTGTCATGAGGTGAGAACTTCTTCTCTACCACATATTTCCACCATGATGTTCTGCCTTGCCACAGTCCCAAAACAATGAGGCTAAGCAACCACAGACTGAAACCTCTGAAACCATGAACCAAAATAAACATTTCTTCCTTTTAATTACTTCTCTTAGGTATTTTGTCACAGCTACCAAAAGCTAGCACAGCCATAATACAGGTCAGAAAAAGTACATACTTCCTCCATCCATATTCTTCAACATGTCAACATTTCCAAAATTATAACTTAGTCAACATAGGAGTTTTCTACGTTGGAAAGTTAGAAGAAAAGAAGAAGACAGGGTAGTTGGTAGGGAAATAAAGGAACTCACACTGTTGAGCACTTATGTATGTGCTAGGTACTCTATATATACTGGCACTTTTTAAATTTTTATTTTATTAATTCTTACTATTTTAATTGTACATATTTACGGGACACGTGATAAATAAATACAATGTGTAATAATCAAATTACAGTAGTTGGCTTTGCCATTTCCTTAAGTATTTTTTAAACTTTTTTATTAACATGGAATAATCCCACATATTTATAAGATACAGTGTGATATTTCAAAACAAGTATGCAATGTGCACTGATCAAATCAAGACAATTAATGTTTCCATCTCCTTGTCATGACTTTGTGTCTGGAATGTTCCAGCTGATTAGTGTTTATAACAATCTATAAAGGGGATAAAATTATCTCCATTTTAGAGGAAAGGAAATAGAAACATTTATTCTTCGTCTCCTCAAGATGAAGCCTTCATAACAGTAATACTAAACAGTAAATATTGATCTGTAAACATGTTTATTATTGTTTATTATTGTTTCTCTGTCATCTTTGCTCAGGCAGCTGCAAACTTCTTTCTATATCTGTTCTTGCCTTGAGAACATAGTTAAGCACTACATTCCCAGAGAAGTACTCCCCAATTCCTCCCCCCAGGGCCAATTCACACTCACCTTGTTTCAGTACCATAGGACCTTAACTTTCTATATAATTCCATTATATAGATTGAGTATTCCTTATCCAAAATGCTTAGGGCCAGAAGTGTTTCAGATTTTAGATTTCACAGACTTTGGAACATTTGCAAAAATATAATGAATATAATAAGGACAGAATTCAAGTTCAAACACAAACTTTTTTGTGTGTTTTACATATACTTTATACACATATCCTGAAAATTTTTACACAATATTTTTCACATGTCTTCTTTTAACTATGACCCATCACATGGGGTCAGATGTAGAATTTCCCACTTGTGGTATCATGTCAGTGCTCAGAAACTCGGGATATGGGAATATTTCAGATTTCAGAATTTAAGATTAGTATATGCAACCAGTTCACTACTACAATTGATGACTTGTTTGCCAACCACCCATGTCATCCTTGGAGAAAATGATAACAGAAAATACCATGTCCCTGAAATATCTCTTTCCACTCACCAGAACAATGACAGTGGGCCTCAGCTGAAGTGTGCAGACATCAATTATCTTAAAGGACACTGACTTTATCTCATGCATCCTGGGAATTAGGACCTAAGTTAGTGTTATCTGTAGAAAGCTGCTTTCTTGCATGCATACTAAGTTCCTTTGAATTATGGTGATAAAATAGGACAAAGCATGCTCCTGAAAAGAAGTTAAAGTGAGGTCATACTGGAGTAGGGCCAATGAATGATGTCTTCATAAATAAAAGGGGAGAGATCTGGACACAGAGATACACAGAAAAGAAGGTGTTTGAAAACAAAGGCAGAGATTGGAATGAATATGTATTATTGACAAAAAAAAGAGATTGCCACCAGCCACTAGCACCAGCAAGAGACAAGGAAAGAGTCCTCCTTCCAGCTTTTAGAGGGTGCACTGCCATGGCAACACCTTGATATTGGACTTCCAGCCTTCTGACTACAGGAGAACAAATTTCTATTGTTCCAAGCCACAAAGTTTGAGGTTATTAGTTATGGAAGCTCTAACGAATTAATAATATGGTGTCATGAGCTAAACATGAATGTGTGTTTAGGTTACCACTCATGAAAGCCTAGTGGATAGAAATATCTGGTGTCTGGGAATGACCAGTGGACATATTCTCTGGTCAACTGCCCAGGGACAGTGTGAATTTCTATTCTGCTCTGCCATGTCCCACATAGCACCTGAGATGGGTGTGACCTGCCAAGATGCCAATCAACCTGCTCACTATAAGACATCACAAAGCAAGACTCCTCCCTTGAAACTTTATCTCTGACTTTGATGTACACCCTTAAATAAACCACTGGAGCCATCTTTCCTTTGTTCCAGTATCCATGTGAACTAGACCTATCAGGAGCTCTACTTTTTGTACATATATTTCTATTTGTGTTTTGTTCTTCACTAATTCTTTGAGACTTTAAGTTTTCATGTGGCTTACATCCTCCTCAGCAGGAAGAAGAACCCCCCAATGAGATGCTGGCCATTGCTCTCATTATGATATAACATTTATCCAATTCTACCTCCCTCTCCTGCTGCTACCAAACATTTACCCTTCACCCAGAAACCTTTTCCCTGCCTTCATCTTCTAATTAATTACTTCACCTGTCTTTGTTATTTTATTCTGATGTAAGACACAAAGCAAAGCAAAGCAGTGTATATACCTATAAATTGTGGCTGGGTTATAACTGGCATCTTCTAGTATTGTACTAGGCAGAGCTTCTTGTTCCAAAGGCTGATTCAGAGCACACCTGGTACTGAGAGTTTCATGCATTTGTTAAGGAAAAAAAATGTAGGTAAACAGATATCAAGGATTTTTAGTGAGTGCTTAGTGTCATGTCCTTTGTTAATCAAACGGGAAAAAAATAGTGAGTCAGTTATTCATAGAAACAGATCATAGAAATAAAGCTATATAAGATCCTCCTTGGCTACCCATCTCTTAGGTGTCCAACACTGTATGCATTATAGTCACTTTAATTAACTGAACCAAAAATTTCTCCTAAATGGTAATTAAATAACCTAAAGCTCTAGTAAGGTTGCCCTCACTATTGTTCACATTTTGATTTTTGGAAACAGTGTATGATAAACTCCTCAAGGAGTCAGAGAGTTCATCTACACTTTTCAAAAAAAAATCTTATATGCAACCTGTGCAAAATAAATATAATTTTGTTAAATAACAGTAGTGATAAGACATCTTGTAATACATATTAGAGAGTTATGAATATAATCATGCCACAGTATGTAGGAAGCAGGAAGCAATCACCCTGTAATAGTCACTCTATACCTGGAGCCCTGAGTACCAATGTAGGAACCAAACCTGTAGACGTAAGCAGATGACCTGGGAGGAATTCAGTGCAGTGAGCAAGAGGGTGAAGTGGCCTGAGGAACAGCAGAGGAATACAGTGATATTTAACTAGAAGTTTTTCCACATGATATTTAACAGAAGTTTTCCACATGATATTCTACTCCCCTAACCAGAAGGCAAAATAGTGGAATCACACAAACTCAGATTTTGAACCTCAAAAACTGTAAAGTGAAGAAACTTTTTCTCTTTTTAAGTTACCTGCCTCAGATATTTTATTGCATTACACAAAACTGACTAATAAAAAAAGGAATTATTTAATTTACTAAAATTCAGGCCACCACTAACTCATATCAAGCCTTTGTGCAAATTTAAAAAAACAAGGTACCTCTTCTTCAAGACACTTTGCTTCCCTTTGCCATATAAAATATATCATAATATGCTGAGTTTACTAAAATGAAAAATTTCACTGCCCATAAAATTGTCTCAAAGAATATTCAAATATGTAATACCTGATTTAAACAGTAAGCACTTTAGATGGGTATCTTTTTTGCAGTGCACAGTGTACTCAACAGTAGAGGACTTCGTGCAATAAGTATGAAGCCAGACATTTTGCTACAGTACCATTACTTCTACTCTAAATGAAAATGATCAGAAATTTCACATGAATTGCATAAACTTTTGGCAACACATGAATACTATCTCCTTTAAGCACTGTTTAATACTCAATACACAAATAGAAAATGTGTATGTGGATGTAAACCCATTGAATACACAAAAAGCAACTAAATGCTGGATGGTATGAAAAATTTCTCAGAGAACAATTGTCACCATTTCCCCAACACAAACTGTTTCTCCAAAGCCTTATTATTTTACCTACCAAGCAAACTGGAAAATATTCTCAAGTTAGTATAAAGTAGTTGTTCAAGCAAACACTCTTCTAAACCGAAGATTATTACAAAATTATTACAAAATATGACTTGAATCATATTTCATCGTCATATTAAGGAGCTTCAGATAAATATTCAGTCTAATTCTGGGTGAAAGATACAACAGAGTTTTAAAATAAAGGTTTTGCCTTATTCTAGAAGATATCCTACAGTGTGAAATGGCGTTAGCACCTAACAAAGACATCTCTGAAAGAGCAACACCTATGCATGTGTTGCTCTGTTTATCCAGTCCATCCTTTTTGGATCTTAGTGTGTTGCAGGTTTTGTATTAGATGCTGAGGACACAGTGAAGACCAAATCCAGACCCTGCTCTGCTCTCATTCCAGCAAAATTAATGTTTAAAAAAAAGTTCTACACTAGAGATTTACATAAATTGTGAAAGGCCCATTTGATGGAGACATGATCTGTTTTGCACACTGTATTTCTTGGAATTAAGGCAAATAAAACTCACAATGATATAAATAAGTTTTGAAATTAACTGAAAAACCAATTTCTACCATCATACCTGACACATAGTAAATATGTAACAGATGTGAGACGAAAAAATAAATGAACTTTCCAGCTTACAAATTAGACTTGGACTATAAGCAAACAGCCACATCAATTATAAAAGAATTTTAAAGTATAAAAAATATTTGTAAATACCCAGAAACCTAAGGCAATTTGAATAGAGGGAAGATGACATTTCCGTATAAACCTCCCACAGATCAGATTAAGACAAGCAAATTATTTGTTGTATACATTAGAACAATTTCATGATGTTTTTCAGCATCATGGAAGCACATTTGGTTTTTATGTTGTTTTGTTTTGTTTTTTCAGTTGCATGGACATTTCAACTACCTATCCACCTGGCTTTGCACAGGTGATAAGTTATGAAACAATCTAATGATTGCCATCATTTTTTAATCAGAAAAATCCCAGACAGAGAAGATCTGGGCTTAAACTAGAAATGGGGGTGGAGGGTGGAGAAACCACTCCTTCTTTGCTCTATCCAAGCAGGAGAGCTACACTTAATAAATTCTAGTTTTAAGCTAGATAATTTGAGACAAATGTTTATTGTTTTTAACAGTTTTAACCCCTCTGCCCTGCACTAATAAAGGCTCCTAAAAGACACTTTACTAAAACAGAACTAAAATTTTAAACATCTTACCTTTGCTTTCAATTCTGTTTTGGACTTTTTTATTATTCTTCTCACATTCTATTATAAACATCTTCAAGATGAGGATACAGTTGGTGCTTATCAGCCCCTGACTTAGCACCCTACACAATGAAGCCTTGACAGCATGCTTCTTGGTAATCATATTAGACAGTAAGCCACCTCATATACAAAACTAGAACATTTTCACTTTTTAAAAATATACTTTAGGCTATGTCTTATATTCAAGAAAATCACAAAACATGAGAATTAAAACAGGCCTTAAAACTATATATTGCTATTGTCAACATGTTTCTTCAACCCTGTGAGCTTCTACTATCCTAACTCCCACTACTACCACCTAACAGAAAATAATTCCTCTATAGTACATCCCATAGTACACTTACAGAGTCACTTCTCAGGGACTCAATGAAATTTTGGAATCATTTATAGTTACAGTTTTGTTAGAAATTGGTGTTGGTAATTTGTTTGATATCAGTATATAATTTAACCAAGACAATTAAACAGGAGCAACCTGGATTGCAACAATTAAAAAGGCAAAAACAGATTTCAATAAGCTATGAATTTTATGTGAAAAGACAATAGTAAATTCATTCTTCACTCTAAAAGAATAACTAAATTTAAGCTTCCTTTTGAAAAACAGGTCTCATAATCATCTGTTCCCTGAAATTGAAGAAAAAAATGTGTGAGTTTCCAACCTATTTTCAATAGGCATATCTACAGAGATCTGATAAAGAATGGAACAGACAGAAATGTAAAAAATCAACATATATTGGCAACATAAGAAAACCATTAGACAGCAACTTCCCCAGATAATTAAAGGGCAGAATTTTGTGTTCTTATAGCAGTTTTATTAATAAAATTTCTCACTGCCCTCAAGAATATGCAAAATTCCAAATTCTTCCTTTTCTCTATTGAAATTAAATAAGCATGTGATTTGCTTATGAAACTAATTTGTGCCTTTAAAATAGGGACTTCAGGCACTTTAGAAGTGACACTCTTAGTGGTATGTATGTCAAAAACTAAACTTTTCAGCAGCAGTTCAGGCTGCATGTCTAGGTTTACCATAGCAGGAATATATTTAATTTTTTGAATATTAAAAGATGGTTCTCTAATTGTGTTCCTCACAAACAAAGAGTCTGAGCACAAAACAATTGCTGAAGCAAGATCCCAGCTTCTAAATAGCATTTACAGATCCTCTGAACCTTATTCCTTAATTCCACTGGAAACTGGGGCATGCAAGAACTAGATAGCAGTCCATGGGTAACAGAGTTCTGAAACTGGAAGCACTTAACATGTAACCCCTATGCTCAAAACACGTATCTGCACACAGTAGACTTCCATCTAGGACAAAGCCCCTGACCTCTTCGAACATTGCAGAACGGACCAGGAAATCAGCTCCATAGATTTTGTGTCTCCACTCCACCTCAAAAGCTCTAATCTATATCAAAATTGTTCTGAGAAATTTCCATTCCTTTTCTCATCTTTTTGCACATTTTCCCCTCCATTTTCTCTACTCCCTGCTCTGTCTTTGTCAATTTATCTCTGAGCTACTCTGAGTCCAACTGCCTTGGACTCTGCTAGCCTCACAAACTTAAGAAGGAAACTAGAATCTTTAGACAAAATCTGAATCACATTCCTTTTCACCCTATCAGGGAGAAGAACAAGCTGCTTTGGAATTTATTTGATATTTACAAATTTAAAAAGAAATTCCTTAAATTATTCTGTTTAAACTACTTATCCAACGTTCAATGTGAGCATGAAAGCATGCTCACATTGCACTGAAATGTGCACTTATGAAAGCAGGAGACAATAGCGCACCAAAAATTGCAGAACCCCCCTGGCTCTGAGAAACACTGTTGAATTGCTGAACCTGGTCTGTGTGCACCTGCCAGCAAGATGATCTCAGCTCTCAGATGAAGTCTTTTGCTTTGTGTCCTATTTTATAATGCTCGGTTCAATTTTCTATAGGAGTTGTGCCTTGGGTAGACAATATTTCACTGTGACAGCCTGCTCAAGAAAAAGAAACAAGGGGAAAAAGGGAAAATGAAAGACAAAATGCTCTTAAATGAAGCAGAAGACAAGGCAGAAGTGATCCTGCATATAGATAATAAAGTTTGTTCCTTCTCTCTTCCCATCCTGGACACTGTTTTGTTGAATTACAGATTAAATTCATCTTTATCCCTCCCTCACTCGCACATACACTCATTTCATTCTGTTTTCTATAAAAACTTTGCTTTCTTTTTTAAAAAAAAAAAAAGTTTAAAAAAAGGAAAAGGATTTTAAGCCGAATATGTCTTTTCAAATAATTACCAGAAAAGAAAAAAAATTCTTCATTCTCTGGCCTTTAATCGAGCTTCTGAGAATAATGTTATTTTGCATTCTGAACATTTGTTAGTCAAGATACATTTCGTTGATTCTTGTGTCACAACAGAAATTTCCCCTATAAACTCGTATCTTCAGATAAATAGCCCAAAGCTAAATGGTGATCTGTATTGGATGTGTTTGGAGGTAGAATACAAAGTACAAACTGAAACATCAAAAATTTGAAGAATATGTTCACAGATCGGTGCAATGGTATGGGTTTGGAAAGGTGTTTAGTAATTCAACTTTCAAAGTCAGCAAATATGAAACCACTATGCTGCATCGTTTGAGTGCATCCCAGAATACAATATCCATAAGCCCCCAAAGAGAGATAGTCACACGAACCAGCTCCCTTGCTGTTCTTGATATCACATCAGACATTCTTGTGCCCTGCTTTTCCCCCAAGTTGTTCTCTCATCAAGAACAATCTGACCTCAATCATCCAAATGAGTCATGTTTTCAGAGAGACCTCCCCCTGATCACCTATTTAAAATGGAATATTCCCTTTTACATTTCCTATCCCTTCCTTTCTTCTTTGTTTTCCTCAATAGCACTTATTGCCATCTAACATGACATATATTACATGTTAATATAATTAATGAGATAACAGACCAAGTATAATAGTCAACAGAGAGATTAACCCCATTACTTAAAGCAAAAAAAAAAAAAAAAAAAAAAAACCTGGGTTAATCCAAAGAAAAACTTAAAACTTAACTGCTATTTTTAAAGACAAAGACATACTTAAAGAAAAAAAATAAGAAATGACATGAACAAAAGAAAAGATGGACAAAGGCATAACAAGAAAAGCAAATTTAAAAAAAGAAAAAATCAATATTTTTGAAACCCAAAAAAGAAGAATGGAGATCAAAATCCATTACCAGCACACATGCACAAATCTTATAATGCTACAATTCACAATGAAATCAAAAGACATAGAAAAAGTATTCAGAAAATAACAGCATTCTCCTCAGCAAAAAATAAAAGATATTCAAAGAAAAACTGAAATATGCAAATAACATACTTAATCTATGACAAAAATTATGAAAAGTGATTCCATAATTTAGATATGACTACTTCAATAAATTACATAAAAATACAAATCATATTTTCTATTAATAGTATGATGGGGCTAGGAATATGGCTTATAGGTAGAATGCTTGCTAGAATGCACAAGGCCCTAAATTCAGTCCCCAGAAAAACACACACACAAACACATACACACCAAAAAAAAAATCATTATGATAAAACTAGGAATTCATAACAATCAAAACATGAGAAAGACTTCTCACCTTAAAATTTTGAAATTTTCTATTAAATGGAGCTTGAATCAAATGAAAATATCAACTGATGTTGAGAACATCTAGAAAAAAATGAAAATGTAGCGTTAGTGTCTACAAAATACAGCTAAAGATATATAAAACAAAATTCAAATATGTGTCTATAGCAATAAAAATTAGAGGATTAAACACATGAATTAGATATTCCACTTGCTTTTTCCCCCCACTTTGGATTTAACTTCCTTCTAATGAAGCAAACTTAGATTTGAAAACAACATGAAACAAACCTAGTTTGATTAAATTACACTTAGAATTTTTATTAGTAGATGACATGGGAAAAAGTAAATAAGCATGTTAGAATCATTGGGAACTATGCTTTTCAGCATAAGAGCGAAAAGATGCAACACAAAATCAAAAAAAAGTAAAAAAATCCTATGGTATTTTATTAAAACTTAAATAATATAACAAATTCTTGCTTTTTCTTTTAAAAACTACAGTTTCTAGATCTTGTATTGAAAAGGCTGAGAAATAATCACAAGCCATTTAGCCATGAGCATCTTTAAGTGCACACGGTGTAGTCTCCAATTATCATTGTCATGAAGGCAATGCTTCTTGAGAAACAGTTGATTCTAGGTCTGGAGCAAATAAACGTATTTTAAATTGTACAATACTACACAAGTAAAAGACTGTGGAAAGGACACCATTAGGACACTAGAGGGTGTATCAAATAAACACAAGAACCAAAGATGGCTAAAGATGAGCAATTTGAAATTCAAAGCGAGTAATCACTGCAATTATATAAAAGGGTAAATAGATATGCAAAGCAAATTAACAGAAAACTCCTAGAATCCATAGGAGATTAAATATAGTAGCAAGATATAAAATTACATGTAAAAATCCATATGCTCTTTTTTTTAGGCAATGAACAATTACAAGGGAAAATAAAGGAGATGATTCAATTTACACTAACAACAGGAGAGAAATATCAGCAATAAATTTAACAATGTGAAAAACTTATAGGGGAAAAACTTTAGTTTTCCTGAAAGACACAAAATTGGGACTTGAGTAAAAGGAAAAAAAATACTCTTCTTCAATAAGAAAATGCAATATCATAAATTGATGTAAAATTTAAAGTATTTTTATATAGCTAGATTCTGTAATCCGAAAAAATAAGCAATAATAAAAAACACCCACAAACATGCATGCACATACACAAAGAAGCAATGAGTCAGGACCAGCCTCACCTGATACTGAACTCTATTATAGTTTCTATAATCAAAACAGCTTAAATTTAACAAATGTGTAGAATAATCAATGAAAATAACCAAAAATATGTAGACCCAAATATAATATAAATTTTACATACATATAATAAAAAATGGTTTCGTAAAACACTAGGGGAGTACTTTTTAAAAATGTAAGGCAGTCATTTAAAATAGAAAATAGTCCTGGGAAAACAGATAAAATTGGATATAAAACTATCTAGGTATAATTACCACTAAAACACATATATGTATATATACATATATGTAAATATATGTGTATATATGTGAATATATAATTATTCTCAATTAGATAATCAGGAAAAAAATCTGACATGTCCAAAGTAAAGGATATTCCAGAATAGGCAGACGGGCTTAGGCTTTTAAAAAATGTCAATTCCAGGAAGGAAGGAAGGGAGGGAGGGAGGGAGGGAAACAAAGACTGGGGAACTGCTCTAAATCAAGGAATCTAAAGAGATTTGACATCTAAATGTAATCTGTGTCTCAGTTTACTTAATTCCAGGCTTCTCTTTTACCAACCATAAACAAAGACATTTTGGAGACAACTGAGGAAGTTAAAATATTCGAACTCTACCCTGATTACAGTGATGTAGCAATGTCACATTTCCTAATGATGATCCTTGTACGTGAATCCGATGTTATATGGCTTATGTCGATATTGGCGATTTTCCTCCCCTCGCCACCACCACACAGGTACGTGGCAATGTGTGGGGACGTTTTGGATTGTCAGAGTTGGGGAAGGAGGGGATGCTGGTGGCATTTAGTAGGTATAGCCCAAGGATGCCGCTAGACATTGCTTATTTACTACACGACATGACCCCTCCGCACGCTCTAAAAACCTTCTTGCCCCAAACGCCAACAGCCCGGTGGTTGAGAAACCCTGTCTCAGGGTATACACCCTGAACTATTAGGCTGAATCACACGTAACTGTCTTTCGTATAGCTCAAACATGGTCAGGATTTAAGGGTGAAGGGTTACAATGCTCACAACTCTCCAAATCCCGCAAAGGGCCTTCCGCCCTCGGGCGCCCAGGGAGCGGCGCGCGCTTTTCCCACCAGCGCGAAAGGCAACGGACTACCTGCGTGGGGGCGGAGCCTGCGCGGCGCGGGGCGGGGCGGCGCGGGGCGGGGCGGGGCGGGGCGGGGCGGGGCGGGCAATATGTAAGCTCTGAGAGGACCGCCCAACCTGCGAGGTGCTTCACTCCAAGTTAGCTACTGTCCTGCACACCTCTCGGAACCTGCTAGTGACCACGACTCAGAGCGGAAAAGAAATCCTGGTGGAGGCTCCACTGGCTTTCTCCAGGAATGACAATGATGCCTTCCTGGTGGGAAGCTGGGAACCCTCACTTGGGATGCTTCGAGGGCCGCGGTGAGCATTCTTACCCTTTTGGACAGACCAGGAAGGGCCCGGCCATCCCCACTTCCAGGCTGGACTCCTCAGAGGTGCAGTTTGACACTCTCTGAAGTGGATTCTAAGTTCCGGAGTTGACTGAGCCTGGCACACTCGTTCCACACCTGGCTCCTCGCCACCAAGCCCATTCCCAGGTAAGAGTTTTAAGTTCTTTAAGAAAATTTTCTGCATAGACTTTCTAATTAGGGGGTTGGCCGACTTCTTCTATAAGGAGCCAAATAGTAAATATTTTAGGATTTGGAGACCAGAAGCTGCCTGTGTCACATATTCGTCTTTGTCAATTTAAACAAGCTTGTAAAATGAGAAGAAAAAAAAATTCTTAGCGTCTGGCCTCATAAACCATGAAGATGACAGTGATCAGAGGCTTGTCATGCACTATCTGGCTCAGAGGCTGAGAACTCAGTGACTATCCCTATCTATTGTCTTAAGGACCCAGGTTCTGCAAGGACTAAGTCCCACCCCCTCCCTGTGTGCTTGAGCATCAGCCCTATCCTTACTTAGTTCATCATCTCTGGTATCCTTTGCTCTCTGCCTTTTCTCCTGGTGATATATGGTGAGTTTCTGGTATTCATCAAGGCTACCAGGAAAATACACACACACACACAAACACAAACACACATACACACATACACACCAGCAGCCACACCTCTCTTTGCTCATTTATTAAAAAATGTAGGGAGCAAAGTCATAGTCCCTACATCTTTTAATAAATTTGTTTAGTAGAAAACTAATTCAAGAAATCTCAGACTACTTGTTTTAATAGCTTTTTTCCCCCAGTAAGAAATGTAATATATATCCACTATGGTAATTTAGAAAATAATGAAAAAATATGGACAAAAATTTCCACAATACTAATCCATATAAAATAAAATATTTATGTATTCAGCCTCTTTATTCCTTCTCCTGCCCTTTACCAAATCAGCGTTGACCATCTCTATTTTTAGGCTTCCAAGACCTACTGTAGCAGTGGATTTGCCCTATTCCCTGGGGTTCTTGCTAGGATGCTATTTTAATCCATTGGTGAGGCTACAACAAAGTATCTGAGACTAAGTAATTACTTACAACAGAAATTGATTTCTCTAATTTCAGGAGGATAGAAATCCAAGGTCAAAGTACCAGTGTTTAGAGGGGCAAACACTATGTCCTCACATGGCAGAGGGATTAGAAGGGCAAAGGGCTTAGCTAGTTCCTTTGAGCTCTTTGAATGGTCATGAGTCCCATTCATGAGGGTCCCAACCTCATGGCTTAATCAACTTCTAAACATACCAAACTTCTTAATACTATCACGTTGGCAATTGAGTTTTGACAGTGAATTTTGGGGGGGGGCATTCAAGGCTGCCACAGAGTTGATAAATACTGTGTCCTGATAAAGTTCCTCTACATAAATAAATTCTTTTTAGAGAAATGTTAAAATTCACTTCTCTACCAACTTTATGCTGAGTTTAACCATAGTCGCTTTCCTAACCACTAGGAAAGAAGATAGAGATATCTTAGGAGAACACACCCACCTATTGCCTTGCTGAGAAGGTGCCTTTCTGGCATCTTCCATGAGAGGAGGAGCACATAGCAATCCACAAAGTGCTGTCCAGACATATGAATTCATTGGAAAGCTCTTCCAGCATTTAAGAAGGAAAAATACCAAGCTTACTGGTTTTTAAACCTAATAGGAAAATATAAACACTTATCAGCTCATTATAGAAGATAAGCATAACTTTGATACCCAAATCTGACAGACATATTGCAAAAAAAGAAAATTATAAATGGAACTAACTTGTAAGGATTGGCAAATCAGACTCAAAAACTCAAGAATAAGGGATTTTATTCATTATAGGGTTACACGCATCTTAAGATATATAAGTCATGGAGCACAGGCAAAGTAGACAGAGGTCTTGAACAGTGTCCTGGACACCAAGGTCCTTCTTTCTTGAATTAGATGAACTTTTTGGCCAAGATGTAATGATATGAGCCTCATGACCTTCTGTAATATACATCATGTTAGTTAGGTTAGGATGCTTCTCTTTCTCATATCCAGGTGTTAATGTAACTTATACAATAAACAGTCCTATATCAGGGATATTCTGTGAAAACAATTTATAGATAAAATTTTACCTTCTAGGAATTAACATTACAGTATTTTCATGAAATCTGTTATCAATATGTGTACAAGAAGATTCACCTACGTTGCCTGCCTTTTTTCTTTCCTTAAACATTCCCCAAGATGTCTCTCAGAGAGAAATTAATCAGAGGCTAGCTGCTTAATTCTTTTTCTACTCAGAGGCCAATAAAGATCACAAATCTCGATGCTCAGATACTAAACAAAACATTATCAAATGAAATGTGCAGTAAAGAGACAAATACACCATGAAGCTGGTTTAACATTTGAAAAAATTAATTCACAGAATAAGAAAAACATATAATAACCTCAGTAGATGAAGAGAAAGCCAATAAGTCAACAATCATTAACAATATAAATTATCAGCAAACTACAAACAGAAGGGAACCTTTCTAACCTGATAAGGTTATTAACCTACTAAAAACCTACAGATAGCCAGGCACAGAGTAACATGCCTATAATCCTAGCAACATAGGAGGCTAAGGCAGGAGAATCAAGTTTGAAGCTAGCCTGGACAATTGAGTAAGACTGTGTCTCAAAATAAAAGTGCCTGAGGGTATGGCTCATTGGTAAAGCACTCTTGGGTGCATTCACAATACCACAAGAGAAAAGGTAAAATAAAGAATCTTCCCGCCAACCCCATATTGAGATTAAGATGAGTATGTTCGGGCTGGGGATGTGGCTCAAGCGGTAGCGCGCTCGCTTAGCATGCGTGCGGCCCGGGTTCGATCCTCAGCACCACATACCAACAAAGATGTTGTGTCCGCCGAGAACTAAAAAATAAATATTAAAAAATTCTCTCTCTATCTCTCTCTCCTCTCTCACTCTCTCTTAAAAAAAAAAAAAAAAAAAAGATGAGTATGTTCATTCTTATCACCTTCCTTCAGCGTTTCTTGATGTCCTAACCAGGGCAATAAAGAAGTGAGGTGAGAGAAAAAGCAGGAATTATTATGAATGATTATGAATGTAGAAACTCCAAAATATTCTTCAAACCACAAGAATGACTGTATAAATTTAGCAAGGTCAGAATATCATATTATTGAACATCCTTACATTGGATACATTGAACAAATTCAAATATATGATATTTGCAATAGTGTCAAAAACAGCATACTTAAGAGTAAACCTATTGTAAGATTTACATTTTTTTTCTACACTGGAAACCAGAAAATATTAGAGACATTAAAGAAGATTTAAATAAATAGGTGTATAAACAATGTTAATGGATGGATCAATATTCTTGAAGTTACTTCTCTATTTATAGACAGAGACAATGTAATCCCAATCAAAATACCAGGAAACTTTTTTAAAGGATATTTATAAACTCAATATAAAATGTATATGGAAATAAAAACCTACAAAGGCCAAGCCAGTCTTGAGTAAGTACAATAGGGCTTACTAACTCCAGGTATCATGACCCATCACAAAGCTACGGAAATTGACACCATGTAGTCTTGGTACAATGATATAATAATAGACTAATGGAATAAACTAGAGAAATAAAAGTGGGCATTTTTCTCTACAGGCAAACACTTTGTTCCTTTAGAACCTATCCCCTGCCCAAGCTCACTCCCCCACTCAAACTAAATTGTAAGCAGAATGTCTTGGGAAAAAGAAGCCACAAAAGAGCCACCAAAAGAAACATGCAAAAGAAAAGTTAGTTATTGGCTCTTTAGTTTCAAGGACCAAAATCATGACATTCAAATTCAGTGTTGGAAAAATATTTGTCTAGCGAATTTTCTCCAAGCCCTACTCCTCCAAACTCACTCAGAGGAGAAAAAAAGAAAAGAAAAATCTTAGCATTAAGTTAGAAAAATGTAAAGTATGATTGGAAAGAAAAACAGGAAAGTCGATTACTGTTTAAAGTTCCTGACAAGGAGTTCAATATTGAAAAATAGAATGTAAAAGAAACCCCAGGAAAATGTGCATTATCTAAGAATGGAGAGACTCATGCCCTGGCTCCTGTCTGATTAGCGAAAGTGGCTTTGACACTCTGGCAGTGAATACTGAAGTAGAAACATAAGCACTGACTGCCCAGGGACTTTTTAATCACCTCTTAATCACCATGTGGTTGGGGGAGGGAAGTCAAGAAAATGTTTTCTTGGTATAGTTAAGAACATAAAGAAATTATCCTAACAGCTGACAGACCCAAGAGACTCTTTGCAGAGATGCAGTGTGAACCCTTTGTCGGGGTCCTAGAATGCATTGGATGCCAGCACGGAGAGGAATACTAGTGAATTCCAGAAAGGACCCTGTTCATCTCAGTTGATGCCAATGATGCCAACCAAGAAATCAGATGCCATGATATCACCTCGTTTGCTGGAGCTTAGGTACAAACCTAGGTAGAAGAGAACTATGGTATGAATGTTTATGTTCCCACACCCACTAGATTCATCTGTTGAAATTCTGAGCCCCATAGTGACAGTCTTAGAAAGTGAGCCCTTTTGGAGATTTGTATAGTTGCCTGAGGTGTTTTTTTTTTTTTTTAATAACTACACAAATTCCCTTCCACCATGGAAGAACTCAATGGAAAAAACAGTTGTTCATGAACATTAAGTGAGCTTACAGACAAAGAATTTGCCAGCATTTTGATCTAGATTTCTCAGGCTCCAAAAGTATGAGAAATGAATTTCTGTTATTTATAATCTACCCAGTATACAGGTTTTGTTATAATATTTTCAGGAAACTAAGAGAAAGAGAAAATATTGTGTTGATTTGTTTAAAATGTAATGACTACATTTATCTGGAAAATATCTAAGATTAAGGATCTGGGAGTATGTGTGTGTGTTTCCCACTAGGTAGAATGAGAACTTAAGAAATAAATTCAGTTATGGAAAAATAAAGCCAGTTTTCCTACACCTGAGTATTTGACTTATGTCAAATTGACTTAAGTCAACTTATGGCAACACCAAAGTTTCAGGCAGGAATGATAGACAGATATTGAAGGGCAGGTGAGCCAGGAGCAAACCATCTATACGCAGTTCTTTTTACAGAGCCTTTAAGGTACTATACAATTGTGGAGATATTTATCAAATTGTGTTCTGTGGAAAGTTAGCTCATAGGATATTAAAAGAGAAACAAAATTGGAAAGTTTCTTCACTGCCAGATTCTCAGTTATTCACATGTGAATGTTTCCTGTACCTTTTCCAAAGACATGTTGTGATCTGTCCCTTTATGTGGTAGCTTTATGAAGAGTGGCCCAGATCCCCCTTCAAAGAGGGACTTGCTCCCCATTTGCTAGGTGAACTGTTAGCAAGCAAGGTGCAGCTGTCAAACCTTTTCCAGAATTTCCAGAGAATCACATTCTAAGGTCACACTCCTTGGCAAGGTGGTCCATATCCAGTGATTGATCCCTGCTCAGTGTTTTCCTCTGAAGGCCATTCTAACCCCAGAGCTTCCTGTGGTGTTTGGCATTGTTACTAGACCTGCATTACAACCTAGCTTCTCACTCCACCAAATCCTGCTCTTCCCTTGTTTACAAGTGTTTACCCAAAGGGCACTTTTTTTTTTCACTTTCATAACTGCAGATTGAACCCAGGACCTTGTGCATGTTAGACAAGTACTCTGCCACTGAACTATACCCCTATCCCTAAAAGGCATTTTTAATAAACATCCAGAAGATTAAACTATATCTCAGAGTTTCAGTCTGAGAGCCCCCATTTCCTGATGCTGTTTGCCAGCAAAAGCCTTTTCACATTGAGTACTCAACAATCATAGCATTTAAGATTCACATTCTGACTGCCAGAAAGTGCAGATATGAGAACTGGGCTAAGTCTTTATGTGGGGAATGGGGTCCAGGCCTTGAATTGCTGCCCATGGATTGCTTTGAAATTTGAAACCAGCCCAATTTTGAGATGTGACTCTCCAGTGCTCATGGTACCTTACCTATTGAGGTAGATGAGAATTAAATATGATATGATCTGTGCAAATTTTTTTTCTGAAAAAAATGTTTAAATCTCTAAAGTTATCAGTGGTTGGATAAAAGGCATTCTTTGCTAACAAATAAAAATATTTTGCATTTCACTGCTGCCTTTGAAAATGTAGTAGAAAAAGAAAAGGGAAAGTATGATGAAAGTCTTTGAAAATCTGTTTCCAAGAAATAAAAACTGTGCAGTAGGAATCCCACAAAAATAAAAAAAAAATAAAAAATAAAAATCCTCAAAACTGAGAGATCTATCCAAAAAAGTTCAGTGGATTATAATACACTTAACTATTTAACTTACAAAAATATTTGTACTTGGCAAGCCAATAGCAACAAATAATTTCAAGATGTGACTCTATTACAAAAAAAAAAAAACTGGATTGAATTTTTTTGACTCTTTGAAATAATCCTATTTTTATTTTGATGTTGCATTGAAACAAGACTTGAAAGACTTAACACCTAAATGATCAGAGATGATGAGCTATCAGACTGCCTGATCAGCACAGAGCAATTTCCAAATGAGCTGAGATGCATGCAGCCTCTACAAATTTGGCTTGGGGAGGACCTGGCTTCAGTTCACTTGAATAAGCTACTGTCTATGGCTCACAAGGGTCCCGTTCTTAATGAGGTGGTGCATAGCAGCAACACACTGTGAATCCAAATAGCAGATGGCAATGCTGTGGAGTAGGCTGGCAGTCTGATGTCTAGCCACCAACTGGCAACAATCATTATTAAACTGATTCATGTGCCCAGGGAAAATCTTCATAAGAGTCTCAGCAAATGTGAGCAGCAAGAAGCAAATGATCTATTATTCTTAGCTACTCCGGACACTACGTATATTCTTAAAAATATGATTACCTGGGGCTGGGATTGTGGCTCAGCGGTAGAGCACTCGCCTAGCAGGAGCAAGACCCGGGTTCGATCCTCAGCACCACATAAAAAATAAAGGCATTGTGTTGTGTCCATCTACACCTAAAAATAAATATTTTTTAAAAATATGATTACCTGAGGCCATCTGCATGAATAAATGGCATGATGTGTTAACTGGAAGTCCCATTCCTTTACAATATACTCATATAAATATTGAAATACAATAGCTTCTCTATCTAGTGAATAGCTTTTACTTGAAGGAAGTGGCCACACAACATTTACCCCTATGAACCTGTGGCAAATATTTAATGAGAAGCATGCACTCCCAGATTCTTTAAATAAAAGTTCTGTGTAAATCATGGATCTAATAACTGACTACATTTTGCCTGAATATAATGAATCAGTGATCTAAATTGTTCATGGTCCATCCACCTGAGGCAGGTAGCTGGTCCCTGGGTGAAAAGCTTGTTATAATCACACTTGGTTAGAAAAGCAGATTAACAGAACCTGTACTCATGTAGGAACTTCTCCACAGAAAAAGCAATCTTGAAGGTATTCATTTTGATTCGTGTTTACAAATCAAAACTACTAAGTAAATAGGAGTTTTTAAAATTTTCAAATGTTGAAAAGATTTGTTATTTGTAACCAAGAAATTCAATTTCTATGTCTCTATATATTAATTAAGAAGCTTTAAGATAAAGCTTATTCATTCATTTACAAATTACTTGCACTTAATGTTTTTTTTTAAATCCTAGCTATTCTCTAGGCATTAAATTTCTTCCTGAAATAAAGATACTAGGCTTGCATGATGTGCTTATAATGACAAGGAGGAAACACCATACACAAATATCAAGTTTCCAACATATTTAAATCATATATTTAGTTATATATTCTTTAAAAGGTAATTTTTAAATGGAAGCATAATTTAAACCTTTTTCAAAGAAGTCTTAAAATCACTATGAATGGATTCTCTTTGGCATTATCAATTTGACACACTAATCCAAGCTGAAGTTTATTTTACAGTGTCTAAAGAGAGTGCTTATATCCTTTCTTCAAATATTAGGGTGATTCCCTTCCAAAATTAGCCACCTAGCCCTGAAAATAAAGCTCAAAAGCAAACTCAAACACTGTGACTCAAATCTCTCAATAGTCTCCCCAAACAAGAAATTGGATGCTAGAACCCATCATATACTTTAACATTTGAGACCAAGAAAACAAATCAATGAGAGATATAATTGTTGTTTGTCTCCTGGTTACTTTACAAGAAATAAGTTAAACCAATATCAGAAGATAAGATATCCGCATCTTGTTTTCCATGGGAAATTAAGTGCCATGTGCTAAAAGAAAGTCTGAAAATTACTGCACATGAATTCTTTCAAAGGCTAGAAGCTCTCAAAATATTGAACAATATATTAGACCACCAATAAATCTATGTTTTATGAAATACTAGATATTAGGAAAATAGGCAGGGTGGTAAACGTTTGTCTGGCACATTAGGCTGTACTCAGTGGTGAGTATAAAAGAAAACCAGCCATGGGCAGGCTAGTTTAAAAGGCGTGCTTCCAGGTATCCTGATGCAATGATAAAGACTTGAAGGTAAGTAGGTACAGTGATAACAGTTCTGCAGATGCTCAGTTTGAGTCAGTCAGTCATACAATTGGGAGGTGAGTATTATTTTTGACAACAGAATTCTAGTGATCATGAGCTAGAGATGCTGGAACCAAGTTTTTTTTTTTTTCTCTTTTCCCACTCCTTACAAAAAGTCAGTATCTTATCACCTTAGAATCATATCTTACTTCCAAAACAGTCACAAAACATAGTCCATTATTATTTTATTGCAATGGATCCACATGATTATATTAGATTGTGATTGTATACATATGGCAGACTCAGATGACCATAATTATTGCATAGTCTTTTATATAGCTTAAGGAGTACAAATAATCAGTCCTTGCCCACAGTAAATATGGTCTTTAGTTTTGCCCACTTCTCTGTATGTTTTATTTCTATTCTACTTTAAATAGGATAAAATATATCTCAGCAATGAGATAAAAAACAGAATAATTGCTTTGTATTTTTACCCTGATCATAAGCAAAATTTCTGTTTGATGTCAATAAATACTTAGATAAACGAACCCTGCTGCAATCAGGAAATTGCTCAGCTCTCTTATCACATGCCACACATTTCCACCTATTCTTTCTTAAAATAGAGAAAGTTAATAATCAAGAGATGTGAAATGTATTAAATGTCTTCATAATTGCTTTCTTCTGTCTCTTAGGTAAATGCTAGTATGAGAGTCTGTAATCTTCATGACTGGTGCAGATGGCAGAACACAATTTGCTGATACTGTCTTCTCAGGCTATTAAGCTCTGCCCAACCTTTTGAGTATATTGAATTATAAGATCATGTTCTCTCCATTTCAAGAACTTGGTAGTGTCACAGCCCAACAGCTTGAGAAAATAACATTATTTTTAGAAGAGAAGTAAAAAGAAGAAATGGCATCAAAGAAACTATCCAAGGCCTTATACTGGAAATGGTATATATGTGTCCCCATGGCTCAACATTTTGTCAATGTGAGAAAAGCAGCACAAAGAATATCATTGAGATTTATTTATTGAGTTATTTAGTTCTCCTTTTAAGGATCCCTGCTATTTAAGTTAATAACCATAAAAAAATTCTGTTGTTCTCATAAATGAATGATTTCCTCTGGTAAGTTTCCCCTGCCTTGTTCACAATGAAAATCCACATTGGGAGAATTTAGAAAATGAAAAGCATGAAAGGAGAAGTCTGGGCATTTCATTAAAGAATATTTAATCAAAACCACAAAGGAGTGCATTACACAGTTTATGAATACAGACAAGTGGAAAATTCTGGAGAGTGGTCTTTGGTGCCAGTACCCTTTTAGAAGGAGAAATTCATGAGCAAAATCTTTGTAACCTGCTGACTGTTTCCGGTGTGAGTAGGAGGGAGAGAGTAAAGCAGCCTCCAAATAAATGTCAGTTGTCCTAGCACCTGGAACTCCACTGGCTTAACCAGATCTTAAATGCAAACTATAAATCTCACTACTGAACCTGAAAGGGGTGTTCAATGTATGATTCTTGAAAGAAATCCCTCTTAGGAAGTGTTCCTTGCTACCAGTTTGTTCTGACATCTTCCTCTGTACCCCTTTCCTGCCTCAGTACGAAGCAAGGTTGCACTAACCCAAGGCACTGATGTCCCTGCTTGGTTCCTATCAGAGCATAGGCTCCATGTGACACAAACATGGACTTCAAGATTTAGGTGGCTCAAACCTAATGTGAGACTATGAGGACTGATCACTACTCGATATTTTGGAACTTTATGTGAGTATATTCTTCATAAGTTTGTTTTCATCAATTTTCAGTTTCATTTGCTATTATATTTCCTATTTTCCAAATATAGCCTCAAGTAAGCCTAAGAAGAGTCTATAGAATATTTTAAAATAGCACTACCTTCAAAAAGCAGTATATGACTTCAAAGCAGGTCTTATCCACAGTCTATTATGGAGAATGCTGAAGTGGGCAGAATATTCCATGCTTGTATAAATAATTATATATAAATGGATTCTATGGTCATGTATAACTAAAATGAACCAATGAAAACAAAGTAAAGCACAAAAAATGGATGAACATGAAAACCTTCATAATTTCTCTCAATGACATGTTATAACACATTCTTCATGATTGCATATGAAGGTTTTAGAAGCATGACAAAAGCAATTGATTATCTAAAGTTAGTTCTCTTGCAGAAAAGACTCCAGCTTCTCCTCAAAGTAAAACTGGCCAATAACTAAATTGTTTTATAAAGACCTAAAGTCTTTGGTCTGAATTCAGCCACAATGGATCCTAAGCATTCAGCACAGAAAACATTTCCCAAAAGATGTACATAATCCTACTGGGGAGTGGGAAGGAGGGACAAGTAACCCATTTTATAGAACTTTTAAAATTAAACATTTTATTCTGAGAAAATTGTAGGTTCACATACAGTTGTTAAAGAAAAGAATTCAGAGGGACTCTACCTCTACATATCACTTATCAAGTTTTCCAATTTGGAGGGACTTTAAACCTTGGTGTTGTCTATACAATATGAGCCATCAATGGAGTTGTAAGGAGGCAACCCAGGCTCCAGAAGACCTCTCCATTTTCACTGTACTAAATATGAACAGAGATTATGTTTATTAAATCATAACTAATGGTTCCAGGTGCAATACTATTAATAAGTAGTTTGGCCGCAATGCATTCTACTGAAAAAGGAAAAAAAATGAAAAATAAACTCACCAGAATAGCAGATTCAAGACAGCAGTCCCTAGGAACTTATATTTCTTTCTAAAATTTGAATCAAATGATTTGGGGGGGCTTTGGTGATATCAATTAAAATGACTTGGCTATAAATGTTGCATTACCTGCTGCTGGGAATATTCCCTGTGAAAACATTTTATGATTGAAGATCATCAGGCAGATAATTTATTAGAGGAACCCTTGACATCAACGCTTGTACAGTGAAGAAAAGGATGGAGGGAAGGAAAAGAGGCAGTGTTGGACAATGAAGGAAACTGAGCTGTGTATGGGCCTCAGCCAACACCAAAACACCCTCACAGTTACTTTACATTGTGATGAGGATGAAAGACCTTTACACTGTTGCATTGACCAGTTATTGAGTATAAACTACTTACTGTAAGGGAATGTGATCCTGGTCTGGGAACCTCTTCCCAGCCAAAGGCATTTATAAAAAGAACCAAGAGTTTCTCATTTACAGAAAGAGCTGAGTTTTTCAGTCTGTTGCACTTTTAGAAACTGTAAGAATAAATACCTCCATTCCGGACAACACATAACAGCATTCACCCTAGTATATCCCTTGAGCTGCTCAGGTCAATTACTTCCTGTATGTTCTTACTTGGAGCCACCAGACTTAGAGTTATGACAGATTTCTACTGTGTCAGACCTACAGAAGATTAGAGTTATGATAGATTTCTACTGCATCAGACCTACAGAAGATTAGTGGTATGAATAAAGCCTATGCCACAAAATTATAGCCCATTAGAGTTATAATTAATGTAATTAATATTCATTATCTCCATCTTCTCCTCTGTGGATTCCCCTCATAGTCCCCTCTTTTCTTCCATGGCTATTACCTCTATGTCTTTTCTGTAAGTACTGGAGTGGCCAATGATACAGGCTGTCTGACATCAGTTAGCTAAGTTGTTTTATCTACTTGGTTGTTTAGTGCCTTCTCCATAGTTGTATACTCTGGTATTATCAGTATGTGACACAAAAGTGTACATATTTTGTTTCCACTTCCCTAGATCTACATACATACCTCCAGCAAGGACTCTATCATCTATATTCCATTCTTTCTCTAAGCCCGTAAGCATCCAACCAAGACACTTACTGCTGCTTATAAATATCTATATTCTAAGGTTGGGCCACTTCTCTTTCCTCTTAAGGTGGATGAACACACTATTAGAGTGAGTTTTGCTTCACCATTGCCTCTTTGAAGGCTACTTCTTTCTCAAAAGCAACAGTAACATTTACAAGGATAATTTTTCGCCTAACAAATATATTGAGCCACATTTTTAATGAACCAAGTTCAGCTATTTTCCTTCTCCAAATCTCCATGTAACCACAATTAAAAGTAGTATGAGAGGCTACAGTGCAAATGTGAATGACATGGCGGATAGAGGTGGGGCGGAGTAAAGTTAAAGGGGGAGCAGCAGAGGGGGATCTGGGTCATCTGTATAAGACCTAGCTTCACTTTTGTCCTCTGCCATTACTCAAGTCTGATGCCAGATGTTTGAACTCCATATTACAATGGATTCTCGATGCACCTCCTCATCTTAATCACACATCTAGCTAGGGGGAAGCTGTGCCCAAGTGGGTTTTTGATAACCCCTGGTGAGGCCTGCCATCTCTACTAGTTTTCAGTTGCCAAAAAGGGAAACCTTTTCAAAAAGCACACAGTTCTCTGTAGATCTTTGCTTCATTTGTGTTTCTCCTGCTGAGAATAACCACACTCCACCTGGCATTCCCCCTCCACAGACACCTCAAACACAGGCACAGGCCCATGAGGCAGAACTGCCTGTGCTGCAGCTTGGCCCTGCTGCCAATGTCTCCTGCCCTGAGCCCATTTATTATTTGCCACTTTTCATGTCATACTTCACAGGAGCAGAGCAGTTTATGTGTCTTTTATAACCACCTCAAAGGTTATTATAAAGATTGAAATGTTTAAATATGAATAAAGTCTTTTTTGTGAGCTGTAAATCAGTGTATGGACATATATATATAATTTAGTGATCATGTTAATTCAATATTAGCATCATAACTTATTAGTATATATCTTTCTGAGTTTAAAGTGGCATGTGAAGTTTTACTCTTCATTATAATTGTGATTAATAATAGTGCTAGATGGCCACATATGCTTCACCCAACACATCCTCTACATGACTCAGAGTCTAGAGCTTAGTAGTTACTCATTAAATGCTTGCTGATGCATTAATGAATTCTGCACTTATCAAAATCAATAATATTAATAATAAATCCACACGTATAATTAAGTTTACCACCTGTAGAATCTATATGAGCCAATGTGACAATATACTTATTGATCAATAGAGACTTGGTATTATGGAGACATAACATTTGGGAGCTGGAAACATGGAAATAAGGGCTGTAATATGGACAGTAACATGTTTGAACTTAGGTCCAATTATTTAGCACAACTGTGTGAGAATCCAAACCTCTTAAGACAGCATTCCTTCCATTGCACTATTCCTGTGCCACAACTTCATTATGCTCTTTCTCTACAAAAGTAAAACATTTTCTGGCACAACACAACATCTTAAAGAAATTTCCCTACAAAAAAAGTCAATTTAAGACTTACTAATGTAAGTTTCACTTCTGGAATATGATGCAAGGAAGACTCTCAACGGGGATATTGGCATAAAAGAGGTAAGAAAAAAAGTTTTAAGAATTTCCATCACTTTCCTGTGTTACATATTTCCTGTGTTACTTATTATTTATAATTTCAGATATCATTCTGGATTTCAAAGCAGTATCCAGAAAAACAAAGAAACTTATTAATTCATTTGTCTTTCTTCTTTCCAATTTCATTTGTTTTTGTTTTTTTAATTTTTGTTCTAAACATGTATTCAATTACTTTATATTGCATATAACTTGTTTTTTCAGTTTCCAAAGAATGTTTAACAACACACATATATCTAATGTCTGATTTGAATTTATCAGAAAAAAAATCATCACAATCATTTTTATATTTTACCAAAAAAACTTTTCAAAATACTGCAAGATGAAAAAAATCAAAATTTCATATTTAAATATCAGATTTCTAAAAAATATACTCTTGGTGATTATTTAGACACACCAATTGGCAATATCAGCAAACATATTCACCGTATATAAAAACAGTAATATGAAGTCATAATTCCTTAACACAATAGCAATGAAAGGAAAGTGAATAACCAGAAAACTTAAAATGTACAAATTTCAGGTTGTCAAAACAACACAAAATTTATAATCAAGATATTTTTTATAACTTTTGAAATTCAAAAAAAAAGGCAAGATATGGGGTTGGGGACATAGCTCAGTTGGTAGAGTACTTGCCGCTCATGCACAAGGCTCTGGGTTTGATATCCAACACCACCAAAAATAAAAAAAAATTTAAAAAGGCAAGTTATTGACAATGATCAAAAAGATGATTTGCTGAAGTTCCTTTACCAAGAGGAGAAGTGAAAAAAAACTAAGTTAAACAAAGACCTGTAAATAATAATGAGGCAGGAGAACTTTTAGAGATGACCTCAAAACATAAATTTTTGGCTTGTAAAATCATAAATAATGTTATATTGGGGATAGACAAATAATAGCTATCAATATAATTCTTTAAATAATCACATTACAGAGCTTCCCCAAAATGTATCTAATGTATCTTGGCTTATGTTCCAGAATCGTAGGGATCATTAACTTAATATGCTAAAGTACAAGTCTTAAGAAGCAATTGGTTCTTTTCTATATTCACATTGGAGACTATCTTCTGAGTTTTTATTTTTGATTCAGGAAGTAATAACATCCTCCTATTTTCTATGTAATATGATATTGGATTAATATTAAGGTAATATATTCAGCATTGAAATTATAGGCATGAATGCTATTGTCCTCCTCACAATTAGTTGTTTTTCTGTTTAAGAAATTAAAGAATAAATCTTTTCAAATGGAACCAGATCTAGAATAAAATGTTATTGTCCTCATTCCAGTTATTTATTTTTCTGTTTAAGAAATTAAAGAATAAATCTTTTCAAGTAGAACCTGGTCTATAATGAACAACACTAGTCTAGAAGCATGATTAAAATGGAGAGATTTTGCTGCTCATGCTGTCAAAAGAGCAAGTGAATATTTTGGTCAAAGTATCCTTTAATTTGTACTCATAGAAATGTGACATTCTTACTTTTAATAAATTGTTTTTTTAAAGCAAAGAGACCTCTTCATTTACTCAGTGAAATTAGAAAAAGATAGTTTATGATCTTGATGTTCCACTCAGGCATTCTGAGAGGAAAAATGACAGAATTCCCAGCTACTTTAAAAAAAATCACCATCCTTTATGTCTCCACAACTAATTACTAAGTGACAATCAAAACTGTCAGCAGGACAACAAAGCCACACAATTACACTGGAGGATATACTGTCAAATGTCATTCTAAACTTATGAAATTGTATAGTTTTACAGTCCTCTTATGAAAATATCAAAAAGTGCCAACCATAGCCTTTCCTCTGAGTGGTGCATTTAACAAATTCTCATTCTTACTTCATTCACCTTTTATTCTTACAACACTGGATAAAAGTCTTGGAGTCTAATTTTTGCCTTTTCATTTTTTGAGAAAAAGATGTGTATTTCATTTCTATCCAAATTCTCTTACACCCAGAAAAAGGGGAAATATGGTAAGTTCAATTGTTAGTATTATTTAATTACAAAAACAATTCTTATAATGAAATATTCAAATAATACAGAAAAAAATTACCATCTACCCCCAAGCTCAGGCTCCCTAACTCCTATCCTCAAGAATCATTTGGATAGACTGATTAAAATAGAAATTTTTCATTAATCATTTTTGGCTGATTCTTTCTGACATAGGCTATGAACTGATATATAGATATTCTTGAATGTTTTATATACAAACATACATATTAATGTATATATTACTTAGCCTATATGTGTATTACTTTTAAAAGTATTAAATAAAAAATAAGTCCAGTTCTTCAATGCTTTCTTATTTTAAAATTTATACATTATTTTATTAGTATAGACAATTTTTTCTTATTCTTCTAAATATTTATATAATATTCTAAAGGATGTTATCATAATTTATTTCAAAAGTTTCTCTTGGATTACTTACCATCATGAAGTTATAAATAATATTTCATATTTTGTTAGTATTTTCATCATACTTTTCATGCCTCTGTAAATGGGTAGTATAAATTCTTGCTAAGAAATTTCTGTGTCTAAGCATTTACTTGTTTATAATTTAACTTTTTATATTAGCTAAATATATATTTTTAATAAAGTCCATATATATTAAAATTAATGAAAAATTGACCACAAGATAAATGATAATTTTATAAAAACAACACACAGTCTAAAGAGAAAATACTTTAGGAAAAATAGTTTGATGGCCTATAATGTAATTGAATTTTCAAGGAGTATAACCTAATAACAATAGCAATCACTTGTTTGTAAAATTTTAAATAAAAATAAAACTAGAAATTGAACGACATCAGGATACTAACTTAGTAGTAAAACATTAATGGATGTAATTATTTCTTAAATTTATAACATTATAAAGGCAATCAAAACTACTTGATGCCAAATGAGATAAACTACATGTCATCAGTGGGACAGCAATTTACCATACATTTGAATGATTTACATTGAAAGCCATTACATTTGCAATATTCCCTGAAAATGTGAGCTGTGTAACAAAATGGACATCTATACTTCCTAAGTCCTATTTTTCTTGGTATGGAACAAACATTTGATTCCACAAAACCTACTAGTTTTCCTTTCTTCCTTTACTGATTATTGCAAAGAATTGGGATAGACTTCAGATGTTTAAAAATCCGTCCTCGTCAATTAGTTATTTTTCTGTTTATTTTAAGAAATTAAAGAATAAATCTTTTCAAATGGAACCAGATCTAGAATAAACAACTAGTCACTTTGTCTGAAACTTTTATAACCAGGGTTCACATTTATTAGCTCTTTAATTCATATTAAGCTATTTAACAAATGGGAAACCCTAAAAATAGGAAATTTTGGACCTCATGTATAAACAAGAAGTGCAGCTTGTTGAAATCTTCTGAAAAAATGAAAGAAATATACTTAATGCATAATCTTCTGGAAATTATTTTGAATATTGTATCCTTTTAAAAAGTGTTCTAAAATATATTCCTAGAGACATTCTATCAAATGTCTTTGACAATGTATGTTTCATTTCAAAATACTCTTCCAACCACCAAGTATTAAAGGGAGTGTATGTTGTTTTATATATATTTATTAACACAGGAACTTAATGAAGGAAGAACCTTTTAGATATCTCTCTCTCTCTCTCTCTCTCTCTCTCTCTCTCTCTCTCTCTCTCTCTCTCTCTCTCTCTCTCAGACACACACAGAGAACAAGCTTATAACGTTTATAACAACTACATTTATCCTAAAGATCATGATCAGTTTAGACTATCAGAATCTGCCTGATTCCAAATAAAGTTGCAGCAATAATACATAAACCATCATTCATAAAAAACAACTACCTCTTAAATAACACAACACATAAAACATCTTTTTCCAGAACTTCCATTAACAATGCCTGAATGATTTAGTACCCTTTCTTTTTATTCTGTCACATATCCACAATGCTTTCAAGAATTCACTCATCACTTCACCAAGATTAAATTTAATGTACACACTACATGGATCATTGTATATTATTAGGAGCAATACATTGATCAAAACTTGGGTTTGATTCTCTGCCAGGTTCTATACTGTAAACAGAGAAATATGATCCTTCATTTCTTGGAAAAGTCAAATTATCTGGGGATTAATGACCAATAAAGAAAATGTCAGATAGCAACAACCATAATACAAAACAAATGAATGGAAAGGCAACAGAGAATATATATATATATATATATATATATATATATATATATATATATATATATATATATATAAAGAGAGAGAGATGGAGAGAGAGAGAGAGAGAGAGAAGAGGAATCACTGCTTCATCAAAGAAAATTATCTAGAACCAACTCTTAGAGATGAATGAGATTCAGGCTTGCAGAGGGGAAAAACAGGAAAAAAAAGTAATCCTGTTCAAGTGAAGTACATAGACATGAATTGTCGAATGTTGATGCTCTAGCATAGATTTTACCAATCATTTTGTAAACTGATACAAATATTTTAGGTTTTGAGAGGCTCTCACTAAGTTGCTGGGCTAGCCTTAAAATTGTGATCCTCCTGTCGCATCTCCCTAGTCTCTAGTATTACAGTGTGTATCACCACACCCAATTTATAGGCTCTATTATTTATAAATTACCCAATCTGAAGTATTCTGTTTTGCAACAGAAAATGGAGTAATACCTAATACCAACACAATTTGGCATGTTTCCTAATTTTCTTTCACCTGAAATGCAGAAGTACAGGTTACTATAAATATTGATACTATGTTTGCTCACTATGGAATAGAGAATGTGAACCTACTTTACCAATTTAGAGAAATGGCAATTCTGGAGTAATAGACTCCACAAGGAGGCTACAATTGGAAGATAAAAAGATTTATCCAGAGGGAGAGTCTAATCTTAGCCCCAATAGCCAAAAGGATTGGATGTGAGCAATCTGATCATACATTTCAACTTTGGTAACCAATAATAACCTATGTTATGGTTTAGATATTATGTGTCCCCCAAAGCTCATGTGTGCGATAATACAAGAGTTTAGAAAGGAAATGATTGGGTTATGAGATTTAACCTAATCAGTGCATTAATACTTTTATAGGGTTTAACTGAGTGGTGACTGTAAGCAGGCAGGGTGTGGCTAGAGGAAGTGGGTCCCTGGGGATATGGTTTAGGGATATGTATTTTGTGAGCTGAGGTTAATCTCTCTCTCCTTCCTTGTGCCATGTCCTGAACCAATTTCTTTCACCACAACTTTCTTCCATGATGTCTTGCTTTACCTCAGGCCCTGAGAAATACAGTTGACCATCTATGGATTGAGACCTCTGAAGCCATGTGCCCTCAAATAAACTTTTCCTCCCCCAATTGTTCTTGTCAGGTCTTTTGCTTACAGTGGCAAAAAGATGACTAAAATGCCTGGCTAGTTAATGATAGGGCATAATTTAAGTATTTGAATTATGTGATGCTGAAAAACAAACAAGGAAGAAATTATCCAAAGAATAAGGAACCCTTATTACTTTCCAACTCTGCTCTTTGAGGAGTCTCTTGAAGGTTCTATGAGTATGCTAAATACTATCTAATACTGATATTACCTAGGAACTTTATAACATGGGAAATGAAGAAAGGTGATGGAGATATAGGGAAGAAAAGAAAACACAATATAAATTGCAGACACATTTTTAATAGAAAAAAACTTGCAGACCTTTGTCCTAAAACCTTAATACTCTAGGTGTGGTCTGTACACAATAGCATCTGCAATATAAAACTGTAATAAATGTGAACTCTTGGGTTCCACTTCAAATTCCCTAAGCAGGATCTGCATATAAAAAATCCCCAAAAGACATAATGATAAATAAATAATTGACAGCACTTTCCTAAAATAATTTATTGTTTTTAACAAATATGTAAAACATAGAAGCTTTGGGGATGTGAAGTTTACCAGTTCCTGGCTTATATTTGTAAGGACAGGATCCTACTTGTTTTCCCATGGGTTTTAAGTCTTGGTCTTAATTGAGGGTATGAACCATACTCTACTACCCAAACTTCTGATGTGGAGATTGCATGGGGAGGGCAAAGTGAAGGATAAAATGCTTCCAGCAACAGCATATTCTGAGAGTTCACAAATCACCACCTTTGTGAATCTTGGAAGATGTTCTTTAAATTACCAGCAGGTAACTAATGTACTACAACTAGCATGCAGTTCACTTTCAGAAACTGTCTAATTTAAATACTGTTAAATCACAATAAAAATATTCTTTAAAACTGTTTACAGTTTTATACTTTAATCAGTCTGAAGAGTTTTTATTTTTATATTTTATTCTCTTAATCAGACATAAAGAGAACTTGTATCTCATCAGCATAGGTACATGTTTAAAAGAAAACAGAGAAATGTAGTTTTCTGGCTGAAAGAAATGTAGCCATTTAATAGATATTTATATTTAGTATTTTATTACTAAGCTTAGTTCAGTATAAATGCACATTTTCAATGTCATGAATACAAAATATGAATGATCTGAGAAACAATTTGCATTTATAGAGCAACTTTCAAAGGCTTGGGATAGCAAAACAAAGCATAAATGCTTATGTAACTTTGCAATTAAGAATTCACTTCTAATTAACTCCTACTTAAATGTGCAGTCTCTTTTTTAATCACATTTTTACACCTGTGGTTAAGTGCTCTGACAGAGACTTAGCCTTATCTCTACAGCATGCAAACTGCACAATGATTTTGTAAAGAAGGTGATGTTTACCAAAGGGAAAATGATCACAGACATGTGACACCAATGATAATATTAAAGACACACCTAAATTTGAAAGCATAATTTTCCTGAATTATGTCTTTATCCAGATCAACATAAACACATACACAGGAATGTCCAGATGTGGGGCATGCTCAAGATTCAGGCTCAAATATCCTTCTGCAATAACACCAGGACATTGAGATGAGATCTGAAAACCAAATCTGAAAATGTATGCTCGCCTGTAGTAAATCTTCAGCTACCAGAGCTACAGTTGATACCATGTGTGAGAATCCTAGTTTTTTGGTATAACCAAGGGACCAATAAATAACATGGTGGTAAAAAAAATGATATCCTACTATTATTAAGAGAAAACTCAATTCTGTTGCAATATATGGTTCTGAAAGGCTGTAGCCATGTAAATGGAGCTAAGGAAAGAAAAACAATTCTAGGAAGGTGGTTGTAGCTAAAGAAAAGGGCCTGGTCAGAGCCATCTACATAACTGACTGCAGTAAAGCACAAACCTCCATTTTCAAAAATCTGATTAGAAGAAGATTTATTAAAAATCTATGGTGATCTGGGGGCCCATGAACACAAATACACAAGGCATTACTCCCAAGCCTGGAAAGGCTGCCAACATACAGCAGGATGGGATGGACCCAGAAGCAAACAAATTTCAAAGTATAGCCTCCAAAGTTAAATTGTTAACAGGCAGTTGTGAAAAATCAGAAGTTAGACATTCTTTGATTCTCAATGAAGTATTAATCAAGGCTGGGGTGTAGCTCAGTGGTAGAGAATTTGCCTGGCATATACAAAGCCCTGGGTTTAATTCCTAGTATTACAGAAGGAAAGAAAGAGAGAAAGAAAGAAGTCATAAATAATCTAAAAATAGATTTTTCATTTAAAAAAAAAACATTGAGCCCTTTCAAGAGTAATGTTTTCATCTCTGATGATTAAAATAATAACAATAGAGACAATCATCATAATTAAAATCATAAAAGAGTTTTGGGAAATAAGACAATATTTTCTTCACTCAGGAAAGTCACTTGAAAGAAGGCAGGTGAGAAATTAGTAACTAGAGACCACAATGGGTGCTTTTGAGAGAGCAGAAAACAGGAAGTATTTGATTCTGCTGATCTTTGGGAAAGGCAGAATGGTAAAAGCAAAATTTGAAATAGCATTAGGATTATAACAGTCATAATATTGGTGGAGAAGGGGTGACTATAATGGAGTAGAAACAGTCAAATATGCATATGCACAAAATTCTCTGTATGAACTCTGACTTCATACAAAAGCATTATAGGATGTTAAGACTGTATCCTCCAAAGTTAAATTGTCTCCATTTATTTCTAAATGTGTGACTTTGAACAAATTACTTTACATGTCTAAGTCTCAGTTTCCATATCCCTATCATGGGGAAGTATACAATATGCCTCTCGGATTGGTGGGATGACTTCTTTTGTTTGGGGGGGGCAGTTACCAGGGATCAAACTCAGGGGCATTCAACCACTGAGCCACATCCCCAGCCCTATTTTGTATTTTATTTAGAGACAGGGTCTCACCAAGTTGCTTAACACCTCACTTTTGGTGAGGATGGCTTTGAACTCTTGATCCTCCTTCCTCAGCCTTCCAAGCTTCTGGGATTACAGGCATTCACCACTGCATCTGGTGGATGACATAATTCTTAATGTTGAACACCTAGTCTATTGACACTTGGCCAACATTCAGTAAATGTCAGCCAGGTTTTATTTTTTATTTTTGTATTATTTAAGTAAAGCTAGAGCCATTCCCAGTATATGGTGAGTGAAGGAGCAAAATAAGACACTTAGGAAATGTCTGTTGCTAGTTTCAGGAGGGAAACTTGACAGTGCTGCCATTTGAGATAAAATACAGTACCTGCCACCACCGTGCCTTTCCTCCCTCGCATGTCTCATAATACATATCTAGTCTTTAAAATAATCCTTTGAGGCACATGATAATAATAATATATTTCCTCTGTAGCAAGTAAGGAAACTGAGGCTTAAACATAAAATAATTATATGAATTCAAAAATTCAGGAATTTTTGAGCTTGTAATTAAAATTTAGATGTTCCATCCAACACCTAAATATTGATTAAGAACTCATAAATTTTATAAGAACCAACTCTTGACTACTTTGTTAAAATGTCTTAAGATACAGTTTGGTCCACAATTATCATCAGGAACTGAATCACAGTGGGAACCTGGCTTCCATCTCCAGCAGGGTGGATGGTTTAGGAATCCTAAAATATTCCACCATCTAAACCCTAAAATACTAAACTGAAAAATATTTCTTTAATCATAGTAGGAATTTTGTCACAAATAGAAGAAAATTGATACTGTGGAAGCAAGAATTCTGGACTATAAGTGATCAGTGAAACCAGTTTTCAATAAGGAAATTGTGATGAAATCAGAAGAGAATTTGAGCTGCCATTTTGATGGCCACATGGTCTAGGGGATAGAAAGTAAAACCTAATGCTCACTACACATGGGAAGCCTGGCAGATGATGTCCAGGTAAAACTAAGGCCACCAAAGGGAAATCAGAAAAACAAGTGACCGGAGCCCATCTGCTATGGCTATGACATTAGTGTGTAAGCAATAGAACAAAGAGCCAGAAAGGATAGAAGAACATCAGGAGGAAACTGTGATTTGTTAAAGGCTATTTTGCTAGTTTACTCTACCTGCCAACCACTGGATCTGGAGATCAATGCAGTAATGTTATTTCTTCCATCCAAAGTCCTACTACATGAATACCAGACTACAATTGTATGGAAAGTAAGTTCAACCTTCAATGTAGACTAGTTGGGTAAATTTTACTAATTTCTAACAAAAACAATACCAGAAAGAAGGAACAGTCCATAACATCACCCATCATTTCTCTGATTTCGATCTGGAAATGTTTACTTGCCAGTCAAATAATTTTACTTTAGTACTGATGTTCTTACTTTAAAGAAACTAGGATTATTAACTATACTTATGGATCACACTTGAATTTCAGATTTTCTTAAATACAATGCCATATTTCCACCTCATTTTGTTAATTATGTTACACTTAACTATATGACAATCCATTCATTATACCCTGTTTTAAGGGTGCAAACAGACCAAGTTTGTTGACTGAAGAACATCAAAGAAGAGTCAGGAAGAGAATCTGAAAAAAAATTATGAGGAGTAAACAAGGATCTTTCCAGTAGGGAAAAGGGGATCAGGCAGGATTCATAGAGAATACATAAAGGGAGATGGAAAAAGCAAGAAAAAGTGAGGAAAAACAGTTTATTTTTCTTATAGACAAACATGACAAACACATGTGACTCAGAGAGTTAAAAATAGTTACACGTGACTCACACTAAGAATTTTGAAGACACAAAACATTCACAATAGTACTCTATGGCTTCTCTCTTTCCATTCATTCTCTAACATTCCTTTCATACTTCTAAAGTTAGCTTCCTATGGTAAGGTAGATATTAAAAAAATTTTAAAGGCTAAGAAAAGGTGTTTAGTTGTGATAAGTCAGACAAAAGACAACCTTATTCCCTGAGGAATATTAACTAAGGGGACTTTGGAAAGGTATAAGTCTGTTAAATGAACTGGAATTCAGGTTGGAAGCCAAAGTTGCAACCTAGACCACAAAATAATTCGGAAATCTTTTTCTATACCAGACTACTGGTTCTTGGTAGTAGAGCTTTTGTGTTCAATTCAATTAAACCAGTATTGATATCTTGCCTACCATATAGAGAGAAACACCATTGAACTTTGCTTTGTGTTTTATCAATTTTACAAAAAAATGGTAATCATAAATGTAGATTTTTGTGTGTAATTTTTTAGCCAAAAATTGTGGAGAAAAGTTTCATTACTTCCTTTCATCTGGGGTTGCTCAAATTCTCAGAATGCCAAAATCTACTAGAAATTTTAAAATGAAAAGCTTGAGAGAAAATTAGATTATGCAACTACAGATTTTCCACATGGCTAACAATATAAAATTTTGAAGTCAAAATGTTATATATTTGTCCTCCAGTGCTTTTATAGTCTAGCTATAGAATCTTGCATTTGTCTTTGGTAAAACATGGAGCATTTCCCAAAAGGTTTTCTGAGTGCAATAAGTTAGAATGTTTGTGAAAATTATCTAGTATAATACCTGGTCCAGAAAGCTCTCAGTAAGTATTCCCTTACTTCCATTCTCAATAGTCAAAGGAAAATGAAAGTATAAATTGGAATTTCTAGGCCCGATGGTTGACCTTACAGTTTCACACATCAACAGCTAATGTAGATACTAATTTTTTTCCCTCACAGCCATCAGTTACGGAAAAGTGTAGAGAATTGTCTTGTTTTTTAGGACACAGTCATGCTATTTTATAAATGACTTTGGCTCACCTAGAGGATAAAATTACTTTTAAACAACAAAAAAGAAAGAAAGAAAGAAAGAAAGGAAAAAACCTTAATATAAAACTGCCTCTCCAGGGACTAGGAGGCCAGACTAGAGATGGCATAATGCACAGAAATCATTAAAGCTCCCTATAGGGAACATTCCAAGGCAGCACAGCATATGTTCTTATGTTTTAGTCTGTTCTTTAAAACAAAATGAGACTTGCATTTTGAGAAATATCACTCAAATTTTTAAAGTACCTCTTTGGATTTTTATGTAGGTTTTTGTAATATTAAATGTTCTTTTTCTTTTCTTTGTTTTCACCATGCATGATACAGCATGGATTGCACAGTTAAGCAGACCTGATTCACATCCTGTTTGGCCCATTGCGGTGCTAGCTGCAAGTTACCTCACCTCCCAGAGACTCTATGTGTACACTGACAATAATACTCTATAGCATAGTTGTAAGATTTAAAAGAGAGGAAATATGAAAATTTTGTTGCACAGTGTGTGACAAGGAGCACATGATCAACTAATTTGAGCAGCAATTCACAGCTATTATTACCAGGAATGGGAAATACATATAATAATGCCTGTGCAAATTCGCCCACATTTTGAGCTCCATGCAATAACTTACAAAGTAGTACTGGTAGAAATTTGGGAAATTTGAGGTTTGAGATTAGAGTCCCTAAAAAATTCGGACCTAAAGCTGGATATTTTGCCTAAAATTGTGTGCATACTTAATCCTAAAACTGAAAAGCCCGAGACATTTATATATACATGGAAAATACTGGTCAAGATAGTTTATAACAAGAGCCATGTAGGTATAATCTTTAGTGGGAGTAAATTTGTTTCATAGATTCTTAAAAATGTGTTATTCTAGGGAAACTATAAGCAGCATGATATCTTCTCCAAAAGGCCTGTAGATATTCACGACCATTCAGCCAGCCATCCTCAGTAAGACGATAGACCTGATGCATACGTAAGGTGTGTTTCTTATTCTTCCTACATAAAATTTCCCCCAAAGAAAAAATTTTTAGAATATTATGCTTAAAAGTTTTCTTTTGATAAAAATTGTAGGCAACTTTTGGAGGAAGAAAGGGGAAATATCAAAACAGAAACTCTAGCCTGAGGAGTTGGTGTAAAATCAGATCTGGGTTTCATATTTCGTTTTCTGTTCCTCTGGGTACCCATAGGCAAGTCACCCAACCTCTCTGAGCTTCAGTTCTTTCATTGCCCTGTTACTGTGAGAAGCAAAAATGAGATGCCAAGAATGGAAGGACTATATTATTGTTCCTAACATCACTACTCCTTTAGTAGCTACAACACACCCAGTTGCCATGGTCATAGATTGGCTCCTGTCTTATTCTAAGTTTCCTTCTCATCCTTCTAATTTTAAAATCTTTATTCCCTTATGTTTGCTCTTCTTTGGCTTTGTGCCTTCAGTTCCCTAATTTTTTTTTTAACATGCCCCTGTCTCACTCAATACATAACATCAAAAGGTTTATAACCAGGCTCAGGCCAAGGGCTCTCAGAAGAGACTGTGTTCAGAGGCAGACCTTTGGCTTCAAGCACACTGCTGGCTCTAGCTCTAGTACAATACTCTGGCTGCTTAATAGCAATCATTAACCTAATCCAATCTTAGCAGCCAGAGAAGGGTCATAGCTAATAAATTAAAATAGTTGTTTATATGTTTATGGGGCTAAATGAGGAAATGCTGGCTGCCAGGAATCCAGTCCAAAAGCTTTGGTCTCCAAGTGAAAAAGGTGTGGAGCTGAATGTGTGCCTGGCGAAACTTTTCAACACTAGCAGGTCCAAAGGCATATCTCCCTCTTCCACCTCTGTCTAAATTATTCCAACTCCTTTGACTCTCCACAGCACAGGGAACACAGTTGGGAGTACATTTCTCCTGGGACTTAAATCCTAGACTCAAAGACAAGTGATCAAAAGGAACAGGTGAAAGTACAGAGATTATTTTTTTGCTTAGAAGCAGTTCTCATTCTAGAATTGTGCAGATTGTTGTGAGTACCTGGGCCACAATGACTGTCTCCGTCACACTCAAAAAGCATCAAGGAGGAAGGTTGTGTAAAAAGCTCAATTTAGGGGTTTATTTAGGAAAATATAATAAATTCTTAATAGCAAAAGAAAAGAGAATTAAAGATACAATTACAGAAGAGCAGTCTGTGAGCACTAAAGGTGGTCCTTCTTTATATATGCTTCTATACTTAAGCTCCTCATCCAACAAAAGAGATTTTTCTCAAACATCTTTCAGGAAGTCTAAGAAACCATTCCAATTAAATGGCATCCCAGTAAGCCATCAACCTGTGAGATAATGATCAAGTCACATCACCCTTTTTGACTTCCATTTGTACTTCTTAAAAGGAAGAGTTCTCTTTCAGTCTAAACATCTGTGATAATAATCTTAAAACAGCAATAGAATTAAATTATTTTTATTTTTCAAATTGATGTTTTTATATTTGGTGTGAAAGATGCATTGTGGTAAAGAGAATTGAGTGTTTCTGATTTTGGATGATTTACAAAAACATTTATGGACCAGTGACATACAAACCTTTCCCAAACCAACATAATCAAGTAATGAAACACATTCCCATTAGTGGCTGTGGATATTAAGGCCTGTGGTTTATGCTGGTTAGATATTAAATGCAGAAAGGGATATGTCAGGGATGAAATCCCCCAGATAATTCTGATGTGCTCTTTTCATAACATGTTGAGACTGAATTCACCTACAGAAACATATGGACTGAGAAAGTTCCAAAAGAAAAGATCTTCCAAGGGGTCATACAGAACCTGACTGGCAGAATTAGAGAGGAATCTACTCTAGGATACTATCTCAGTCTGCCTTCTCAAATAATTCATCATATGGCCTCTGTGCAGCAAAAGAATAATATAAGAATAATTACCCAAAGGAGGATGTGAATGAAGATAGGCTTGATTTTTTTTTACCAATTTTTGTTTTAAAAATTGTAAAATCAAGCTTTGTTAACTTTGTGATTAATTTTTTAAATTAAGTTATACCAGAATGAATGAAAAATTTAATATCCTCCCCTATATTTCTCTGTAGTCCTCATCATGGAAGGAATTATGGACTGTGTGATTTGAATATAGCAGCATCACTCTCTGTGTGCAGGCGTTCAGATTTGGTTTTACCATCACTGGATAATGCCATCATATATTTATTGCACTTGGTTTTCATTTTAGGATTTTCTGTTTGTTTGTTTGTTTTGCTTAAAACTATCACAGTTTCCCTTTCTGGTTAATATAGAGATAGAGGTAGATGTGGCATTTCAGTCAGAGAGGTTGAGTGAAATAAGAAACAGAGCATACTAATTAGCTCACCTTCTCTACTGATGGATATTCAGACATTTTCAGTCTTTAAAATATCAATATTATTCTTAAAAATTCTTCATACATCTTTCTTATGGCATTACATATATTTCATTTCTTTCTATAGTCTAGAGTCTCAAAGGTGACATATCTGGGAAAGATAATATGCAGTTTAAATTTTAATTTAAATGTTAAATTTAATTAATTTATTAAAGAAAACCAGACTTCTCTCCCAACCCCCCAAATAAATAGATGCTGACTTATCTCACCAGTATTGCACAGAGGAATCATCTCCCCACAATCCCTGGCAATGGATGTCATTATTTTTATTTTATATTTTTAAAAGTAAAATGTAAGTTTTAAGTTTTATAATGACTTCAGAATAAAATTTCAACTGAATTGTTACCTATCTATGATCTTTGATTAGCCATTTGCAATTAATTCTTTCTGACCTACCAGTGTAGTTATATTAAATAACTTATTCTTTACCTTTGTACTACTTTTTTGAATACTGATACTATTTCTCTTTTGTCTAAATTAGTTACAAAATATTTTAAGAACAGATATTTAAAAATTTAAACCATAAATCTTTGTTTTTATATCCTTGCAATTCAGTCTTGACATTTTTCTATAATTATAGGGAGGATAATCTTCCTAAGTTTTACTATTTAACACCTATAAATATATGGATAAATATATCAATTTGATGGAACATCGTTTCATTGTTTTCTAAATGTATGAGTTTAAGCAAGAGAGATTATTTCATAGAGAACAAAAACGATTAAGAAGGACAAGTGTAATGATGAATGTATATGCCTATGATAAATTCTGTTCACAAAGAAGTCAAGATTCTATCAATCTAATAAAGATACATTAAAAAAGATTCAGGGCCCTGCAATAAAATCATAAAGTTTTCAATTTTACTCCAGGATTTACTGTGTTTTCTATGCTTATCATTTTTATTTTGTCAGAAGTTAATTATGAAAAATTAGATACTTTGTCTTGTCAAATTTGATGACCTTGACAGAAGGATAATATTTATTATTATATTATTCAATGAAGGGGAGATTTTTCATAGAGAGAACTCAATGAGATTTTGGGTATTTATCATTATAACAGAGTAATCCTAAAAGTGTCATTATCACAGAAGGCACTTAGGATGATAGATTAAAAAAAAAGAATGATACCTCAATGATGGGTCAGGACATCAATCAATAGAAAATTTGATGCTTTATATCAGTAACCATCACAGAAAAAATAACAAAAATGTCAAAACACATCTCTATTGAGAAAGTAAGTTGGAAAATTCTATATTTATATATTTTCCATACAACACATCTAAAAGAATTTGGTATCACGTGTAAGATTTTAATGCACTAATTATAATGGCATATATTAGTGCCATTAATATTGAATTAGTATTTACCATGTGCCTAGCACATATATGAGGTTTTACAACCATTCCCCAAATAAGGGCACTGAAAATAATTCTGACTCAGATCATTTTAAATGGAGGACAGGCCTAGTAGAATTGATGGACTTTACACTCAGACATTACTTAAGGCTCATAGGAAGTTGGCATGTACATCTTTGGTCTTCCTAATGATAAAAAGCTGAAATACATGATTTACTGTGCTCCAGAAATTTATGGTAAGATCCCTTGCATTTAAAGACAAGAGTGGTCTCCTATAGACTTTCTCAGTGGTTTTAGTGTTGCATAATTTGAGTCATGAAATAGAAATGAAAAAGTGAAAAAATAATAAAAGAGAAAACAAGCTGGAAGAAAAGAGCCATTGAATTATCCTGAAACTGTACTTGCTTTTACTTTAGCATTAATACAAGAGTGTACCAAAAAATGGAAACTAGTCTGAAATGTTCAGCACTTAATGGTGAAACCTATTAAAAAATTCAGGCAATAGTTTCAAGAATTTCCTGGCCATTGGTCAACAGACTGTATTCCTTGTTAGGAAGAATAGGCAAGGTGAAAATTATTTTCTTGAAATCCTGGAAGAAAAATTGGAAAAATTAATTGAGATTTACAGAATATATACCAATAAAGGGTTAAAGGACTGTATTGTATGCATGATTCTGTATAAAATGTAATATATTAGTTATAAATTCATGCTTCCCTCTACTCTGGTCCTTCATAGAAAATGACAGTATTGTGTATTTCTTAAATTTATCCCACATTCACAATCTATAAGAGGCTGATAAGTTGCAGGTTTTGAGTATCATGGAGACAGAAGACAATCTCCATCACAGGCTGTTTCAAAAAAAAAACTATATATATATATATATATATTGTCCAAAAAGACAATGCCATTAGACATAGAATTATTATACTGTTTTCTGCAAGAGATAGTTGGGGTTCTTTCTATAATTCTAAGGTATATTTGGATTTATCACAGCTCCATAGCCTATGTTGAGACTCAATACTAGTTCTTTCTTTTCCATTTCATATAGGCTTTTATCTTAGCTTGAAGAAGAATTATCACATGATTTGGGTGACATGTTTCTTGTACAGTTGTAACTTACATAAATAACACATATAACTGTCTATGCAAAATTTTCTCTATTTGTGACAAGCTTAATGACAAGAATTATTAAGCTATTGTGATGCCCAGTCTTCTACACATGGAAATATTTATGTTTGATGGGATATTATACAAACACCATTACAAATAAAACTTCCTTTTGAATTCTTACTCTGAAGTACTTTTAGCTTATAGACAAGTTTCAAATGTCATGCATATAGTTTTCTTTTGGGGGGGGATACCAGGGGTTGAACTCAGGGCCATTCAACCACTGAGGCACGTCCCCAGCCCTATTTTTATATTTTATTTAGATAGGGTTTCACTGAGTTGCTTAGCGCCTCGCCATTGCTGAGGCTGGCTTTGAACTCATCCTCCTGTCTCAGCCCCCTGGAGCTGCTGGGATTATAGGTGTGTGCCACCAAGTCTAGCATGCATACAGTTTTTATATAGCTTTAATTCAACTTCCTTTAAAGCTATCATCTAAAATAACCACAGTACAATTATCAAAAACAGGAAAGTAATAGTAATGCTATAATATTAATGGAACTACAGGTCTTTTTCAAATATCACTGAGTTTTTACTGAGTTTTTTTTTTCCTGCTGAAGGTCAATCTAGAATTCTACCTATTTTTTGGCTGTTATATCTCATATGTTCCCCCTATCCAGCATTCTTGGCTCTATTTCATGACCTTGACATTTTTTAATAGTATTAGTTATTTTATTTAATTAAGACTGGTTTGTTTTTCCTATGATTAAAGTTGTACATGTTGGCAAAAGTACCAAAGAAGAGATGTCCCCTTCTCCTTGCAGCATATCAGGAAGCACAATTTGAAATGTCTTATTTATAGTAATGTTAACCTTTGACACTTGTATTAAGCTCTTGTATGCCACACATCTCTATTGCAAAGGATTTACTACATATCATAATTATATTATAAATACTATTATTACTGGAATTTTGTTATTCAAATTGTTTCAGCTTTGGCAATTAAGAGTTTCTTATAAAATGTCCCACATTTGGTCCTTTTTCAACATTTCCTTGTTTCCTGAAAGATAATCAGGCTCTTCATGCAGATATGTGTGTTCAAGTGTGTGTGCGTGCGTGTGTCTGTTTGTATCCCCCCATTCCTGAAATCTACCATCTTCCCAAGGAGGTCTGGTATCTGTTATTGGACTTTAGAAACCATAATATCAATATAGGTGCTCAGGACTGGGATTGTAGCTCAGTGGTAGAGCGCTTGCCTGGCATTTGTGAGGCAACTGGATTCAATTCTCAGCACCACATATAAATAAGTAACATAAAGGTCAATTGACAACTAAAAGAAAAAAACTTTAAAAAAATACTAGGTGCCCTTCTTATTTCTGCCTTTCTATAGCTTCTAGTCTCTCCCCACAAAAAGTTAGAAAATAGGTTTATATAATCTAATTCATGCATATATACACAGGTACATTTAATTCTCTATGTGGGTACAGATGTATACATTTATATATATGTAATACTATATATAGTATTACATATATATATCAACCATCCACCCACTCATCCATCCCATGAGTCGACACTCCTACTTCCTATTCCAATTCAGCAGAGTTCTGTTAAGACTTCCAGTTTTCTTTACATATATATATATTTTTTTTCTCTACCAATGAGAGACTTGGTTGCATTATCTGCAAAAATTTCCTTTAATTAAATCCTTTTATATACAATGTATCTTTAGAATTGATAACCCATACCTTTGCAAAGAAAAAAATGTAGTAACTAAATGTACTACTGGAGTAGTTGTTTTATTTTTATTTTTTTAAAGTCTTACAGAATAGAGCCAAAATACTGTTTTCCAGTGCTTTGTAGGTTAATTCATTTCTCCCCAACTCTCTTCACTGTGGCCATGTGTGGTCCAAGACCTAAAGTTAAGCCTGCTGTTATGTACTACTCTGACATCTGGTAGAATCTGGAGGGACTCAAGTCGTCTAACCACAGCTTTCCTTCTTTGCTCTATTTCCACAGACAAGGCCTCTCAAAAATCTCCTTATTCAGTTTCTGTTTGTCCCTGTGCCATGGGTTTCACTTCCCTCTCAGGCCTCAGAATTAAAAGAACAAACCAAACATCTCTCCCAGGGAAACCAAGGACCCTCTAATGGTTTGGTTAATGGGTAGGTTAATTTCAGTTTTTGCTTCTCTCTCTCTCTCTCTCTCTCTCTCTCTCTCTCTCTCTCTCTCTCTCTCTATCTCTCTCTCTTGTAGCTATTAACTTTTGAAGACACAACTTTATTCCTGCATATTTTGGGGTTCATTCCTTGTAGTTCATGCTCTTACCTGCCCAGCTTTTTGGTATTTTCAGTTTACTGTGAGCTTAGTTTTTCATGTAAAAATTTAGATCAACATCCTGGCCATTCTCTAGGTTCCCTTTTTTGTCATTCCCTGTCTTTACTGGTCTGCCTTTGCTTATCTAAGAGCCTAGAGGAGCAGCAGGAGTCAGGTCAGTAGGGTAAAAGATTGCGCACTAGGGTTTGGTGGTTTTGTGTCTTTTCATTAATAATTTTTAGAAATTTCTACATTCTCTATCTTCCTGTTGTTTTGAAGGGGTGATTTTGTGTAAATTCATACTTCTTTTCCTATATATTTTGTATTATTATTATCACCATCATCATCAGAGAGTGAGTTTGTTGGCTACCAGTGCCTTCATTCCCAGTTATGCTTTGTGTAATTTCTAAAGTAATAGGATTCTTTAAATTAAAATTGCCTATGCCAACAATTTAAAGTCCCCATCTCTACCTGTCATTTATGTAGGAGAGAATTTCTGCCAGTAAAGATTTTGCAGAGAAGTTGAATCAGAAACTGCTTACTACAAATATGCCAAAGGGATGGGGGATATATTAATATCACAAATGGTTAATCTTACCAGTTCTTTCTGTGAAACATAAAAATTAATCCTTTCTGATACCATTTTAGAAAGAGGAAATATATAAACAAGTACTGAATAAAAAGAGTGTTTGTCTACTTGTGTTTCTATTGTTTCTACTTGTGTGCTTATGAATATTGTTTCATAAAGCACACAGTAATGAACACTAGAAGTAAGGATCCATTGTAACCAAAGATGACTTGTTAACCCAAGTGAGTTTATAGTAGAATTGCTTCAGGGCAGGAATTGTTCACTTTCTGAAATTAAGGGATCTGGTGATTTTGTCAGCCAGCTTCTCCCATTTTGTATACATTATTCTACCTCCTTGCAGTAGTGATAGTGAATTGCTATATTTCTTAAGTTCAAATTTGTGGGTAGAAGGGATGATGAGGTCTCACTTTTCTTTGATTTTTGCCTTAGGAGTTTACTCTAATTTCAACTTGCCATGCACTAAATACAGTTAACAATTCAAAAATTTTTAGATGTGAGTTCCTTAATCCATCAACCTGATGAGAAACTTAAGTCAGTTTTTATTTCCTGCTGAAAGTAAGAGGCAAAAAAAAGATGTATGCGTTGCACACTTTTGTGTATCTAGCATCGTGCAATGGGTGGAATATTTTAAAAATTCACAAATGTTATATAGTTGCCCTAAAATTCTGCTAATGAGAGATCCAACCACACATGCCTCTACGGGGGCCCAGACCACAGTAGGCCTGGTCCACCCCTTTCCCTGCAGGGCAGACACTCGCCAGAGCCTAGCCTCTGGTGCAGGACTGCCCTTTCTGACCAGTGGATTACCACAGGAGGTCAAGCCCAGTGGCCCAGATCCACCCACTTCAACTTATTCAGATCCCAGATCCAGCATGCAATAGCATCCATTGAGGGACACCAGCAGGGTCTGGAAACCCAACATCAAGGTGAGGTGCAGACAATCTGCATGAGTACAAAAATTAAAAGAATTTACAATTAGAAAGTCTGCACTACAGAACATTCTTAGCCAAGTATTCCAAGAAGAGGAAATGAAAAATAATTATAAAAATCAGCAGAGTGAGGGATTACACTAAATGAAAATCTAACCAGAAGAGAAACAAAATCATGTTAAATACCAAAAATAAACAAAAATGGCTGGAAATACAAACCATGCCTCAATAATAACCCTGAATATTAATAGCCTAAACTCACCAATCAAAAGACATAGACTAGAATATTGGATAAAAAAAAAAAAAGACCCAACAATACGCTGCCTCCAAGAGACTCGTCTCATAGAAAAAAGACATTTACAGACTGAAGGTGAAGGGTTGGGAAAAATCATACACTCACATGGTCTGCGGAAGCAAGCAGGGGTTTCCATTGTCATATCAAATAAAGTAGACTTAAAACTAAAGTCAATCAAAAAGGATAAAGAAGGACACTACATACTGCTCAAGGGAACCATTCACCAGCAAGACTTAATAATTATAAATAAATATGCCCCAAACAATGGAGCAGCTATGTTCATCAAACAAACTCTTCTCAAGTTCAAGAGTCAAATAGATCACAACACAGTAATTTTGGGTGATTTTTGACACACCTCTTTCATCACTAGATAGATTTTCCAAAGAAAAGCTGAACAAAGAAACTATAGAATTCAATAATACAATCACTAACTTAGACTTAACTGATATATATATATATATATATATATATATATATATATAATATTCCATCCTTCAACACGAGAGAGTCTACTTTATTCTCAGCAGCACATAGATCCTTTTCTAAACTAAATCCTTCTTACTATGCCACAAAGCAACTATTAGCAAATATTAAGAAAATAGAGATACTACCCTATATTCTATCAGATCATAATGGAATGAAATTATAAATCAATGATAAAATAAGAAATAAAATCCACTCCAACACCTGGAGACTAAATAATATGCTACTGAATGAATAGTGGGTTACAGAAAACATCATGGAGGAAATTAAAAAATTTTTAGAGGTGAATGAGAACACAGATGCAACATATTGAAATCTCTGGGACACTCTAAAAGCAGTTCTAATAGGAAAGTTCATTGCATGGAGTTCATTCCTTAAAAGAAGAAAATATCAACAAGTAAATGAATTAACACTACATTTCAAAGACCTAGAAAAAGAAGAACAAATTAACACCAAAAGCAGCAGAAGACAGGAAATAATTAAAATCAGAGCTGAAATCAATTAAATTGAAACAAAAGAAACAACTTAAAAAATGACAGAAGAAAAAGTTGATTCTTTGAAAAAATAAATAAAATTCACAGGCCCTTACTCATGCTGATGAAGAGAAGGAGACAGAAAATTCAAATCACTAACATATGTGATGAAAAAGAAAATATCACAACAGACACTACAGAAATACAGAAGATAATAGAAATTATTTTGAAAACTTGTACTACAATAAAATAGAAAATATCAAAGCCATTGACAAATTTCTAAAGTCATATAATTTGCCCATGTTGAATCAGGGTGATATACACAATTTAAACAGATCAATTTCAAGTGAAGAAATAGAAGAAGCCATCAAAAGAAAAGCCCAAGATGGGACAGATACACAGCCCACTTCTACAAGACCTTTAAAGAAGAAATAATACCAACACTCTCCAATTTATTTCAGGAAATATAAAAAAAGGCAGCACTACCAAACTCATTCTATGAGGCCAATGTCACTCTGATTCCAAAACCAGGCAAAGACACATAAAAAGAGAGAGAGAGAGAGAGAGAGAGAACTTTAGACAAATATCTCTAATGAACATAGATGCAAACGTTCTCAATAAAATTCTGGAAAATCAAATACAAAAACAAATCAAAAAGATTATGCACCATGATCAAGTAGGATTCATCCCAGGGATGCAAGGTTGGTTCAACATACAAACATCAATAAATGTAATTCGTCACATCAATAGACTTAAAGTTAAGAATCATATGATCATCTCAATAGACAGAGAAAAAGCATTTGACAAAATACAGCACCCCTTTATGTTCAAAACACTAGAAAAAGTAGGAATAACAGGCACATATCTCAACATCATAAAGGTTATCTACACTAAGACCCAGGCCAACATCATTCTAAATGGAGAAAAATTGAAGGCATTCCGTCGAAAAACTGGAACAAGACAGGGATGCCCTTTTTCACCATTTCTATTTAACATAGTTCTTGAAACACTGGCCAGAGAAATTAGACAAAAAAAATTTGAAGGGATACACATAGAAAAAGAAGAACTCAAATTGGAACTATTGGCTGATGACATGATTCTATACTGAAAGACCCTAAAAGTTTCAGCAGAAAATTTCTAGAAATAGTAAATTAATTAATCAAAGTAGCAGGATATAAAATCAGCACCCATAGATCAAAGACATTTCTGTATGTCAATGACAAACCCTCAGAAAAGGAAATGAGGAAAACTACCCCATTCACAATAACCTAAAAAAAATAAGATACTTGGGAATCAACTTAATGAAAGAGGTGAAATTTCTATACAATGAAAACTAACAGAACCCTAAAGAAAGAAATCAAAGAAGACCTTAGAAGATGAAAAGATCTACCTTGCTCTTGGATCAGCAGAATTAATATTATCAAAATGACCATACTTTCAAAAGCACTATACAGATTTAATAAAATTCTGATCAAAATGCCAATGGCATTCCTCATAGAAATAAAAAAGAACAATCATTAAACTCATCTGGAAAATTAAGAGACCTAGAATAGCTAAAGCAATCCTTAGCAGGAAGAGTGAAGTAGGTGGCATCACTATACCAGACCTTAAACTATACTACCAAGCAATAGTAACAAAAACAGCATGGTATTGGCACCAAAACAGACTGGTAGACCAACGGTACAGAATAGAGGACACAGAGACTAACCAACAAATCTACAATTATCTTATATTAGACAAAGTTACCAAGAACATGAATTGGAGAAAAGATAGCCTCTTCAACAAATGGTGCTGGGTAAACTGGAAATCCATATGCAACAAAATGAAATTAAATCCCTATCTCTCACCATGCACAAAATTCAACTCAAAATGGATCAAGGACTTAGGAATAAAACCAGAGACCCTGTGTATAACAGGAAAAAAATGGTAGGCCCTAATCTCCATCATGTGGGATTAGGCCCCAACTTCCTTAATAAGACTCCTTTGGCACAAGAATTAAAATCAAGAATCAATGACTAGGATGGACTCAAACTAAAAAGTTTTTCCTCAGCAAAATAAACAATCTGTGAGGTGAATAGAGAGCCTACATCTTGGGAGCAAATCTTTACCTCTCACACATCAGATATAGCACTAATCTCCAGGGTATATAAAGAACTCAAAAAGATAAACACCAAAAAAACAAATAACCCAATCAATAAATGGGTCAAGGGCCTGAAGAGACTTCTCAGAAGATGATGTATAATCAATCAACAAATACATGAAAAAAATGTTCATCTTTGCTAGCAATTAGAGAAATGCAATTGAAAACCACTCTAAGATTTCATCTCACTCCAGTCAGAATGGCAAGCTTTTATGCATACAAACAACAAGTGTTGGTGAGGATATGGGAAAAATGGTACAGTTATATATTGCTGGTGGAACTACAAATTGGTGCAATCAATATGGAAAGCAGTATGGAGATTTCTTGGAAAATTGGGAATGGAACCATTTGACCCAGCTATCCCTCTCCTGGGTCTATGCCCAAAGGACTTAAAAACAGCATAGTACAGGGACACAGCCACATCAACGTTTATAGCAGCACAATTCACAATAGCTAAACTGTGGAACCAACCTAAATGCCCTTCAATAGATGAGTGGATTAAAAAAATATGGCATATATACACAATGGAATATTACTCAGCAACAAAAGAGAATAAAATCATGGCATTTGCAGGTAAATGGAAGGTGTTGGGGGAAATAATGCTAAGTGAAGTTAGCCAATCCCCAAAAGCCAAATGCCCAATGTTTTCTGATATAAGGAGGCTGATTCATAGTGGGATAGGAAGCAATAACATGGGAGGAATAGACGAACTCTAAATAGGGCAGAAATATTGGAAGGGGACATGGGGTTATTAACGATGTTGGAATATGGTGGTCATTATTACGCAAAGTACAGGTATGAAGACACTAATTGGTGTGAATATACTATGTATACAACCAGCCATATGAAAAATTGTGTCTATATGAGTAATAAGAATTATAGTGCATTCCACTGTCATATATAAATAAAAAAATTATAAAATGCTGATGGAAGAAATAAAGATCTATGTAAACTTAGAAACACAGAATGTTTACGGATTGGAAGATTCAACATACTAATGATGTCATTCTTCACAAAATTGCTATACAGTTTTAACACAATCTCTATTGAAGTCCCACAAATAGCTTTTATAGTGATAGACAAGATCACTCTAAAATGTATATGCAATAGCAGAAGAACTAGAATAGCTAAAAAATTATAAAAGAATAAACTAGAGAAATAATTCTATCTAATTTCAAGATATTACAGACAATTATATATAAATGAACTCAAACAAAAATTTAAAACTTGTTTAAATGTAAATTTTATTACTACAATTTTTTAGATAAGAACATAGGAGAAAATCTTCAAAATCTAAGGCCAGATAGAAATTTCAAGGGCTGGATAATGAAAAACAATTCATGAAAAGAAAAAGAAACACAAATTCTATTCATCAAACTTAAAACTATTTCTCTATAAAAGATTATATTAGAGGGATATAAAAAGAAACAAACAGATTGGGAGAATATATTTCCAAACCAATTATCAACCAGAGGATTATTATTTAGAATACAAACAGAACTTTCAAATTTTAGGTTAAAAAATCAATCCAATTAGGAAATCATCTTATAATACACAAAAAAAATTCACCAAAGATTATAAGTAAATGGAAAATAAGCTTATGAAACAATGTTCAACAATTTAGAAATTCAATTAAAACTACAATGAACTATTATTACACACCTATAAGAATGGCTGAAATAAAACACTGTGACAACATCAACTTCTGGCAAAAATGTAGAGAAACAATTCTCTCATACATGCAGGTGATAATGCAAAGAGTCAACTGGGAAAACATTTTTCCAGTTTCCTAAAAACTAAACACTCATCTATTATGTGACCTGAAATTGTCATCTATTACATTCATAAAAAAACCTGTACAAAAATGTTTATAACTGTTTTATTTGTAGTAGTCCCAACCTGAAAACAACTTAGATGGCCTTCAACAGGTGCATAGTTAAACTGGTGCATACACATAGTGGAATGCTTCTGAGAAATAAAGAGCAACAACCCATACATACACACAACAGTCTGGATTAAACTCCAGAGGATTATACTGAGTGGAAATATTGAAACTCAAAAGTTAAGTGTATATGTCATTTACACAACATTCTTAAAGTGACAAATTATAGAAAATGGAAACAGATTAGTTGGTGGGGGAATTCAAGAAACAGGGTGAAAGGGATCAGCATGTAGCTAAGGAGGTATGAGGGATCTTTGTGGTAATAGAAATGTTCTGTATCTTGATTCATGCCAAATATCCTGGCTGTGGGTATTGTACCATGGGTTTTTCCATGTTTTCATTGGTAAAACCAGATTAAAGAATCAATGACTATACTATTTTTCAAATTCAGGTGAATCTATAGTTATTACAAAATAAAGTTAACTTTAAAAAGTACTATGAAAAAAATAGGTAAAGTTAAGAATTAAAATATTCAAATCAGAATTATACATGAACTAGAAACATGATAGCAGTTTAATTGCTATTAGTAATAAAACTGCTATAAATCCAAAAGTCAATAAACACTATTTTTTATTAATTTTGAAACATTTTAATATGATAGGAACTTTCACCTGTACACACTATTGGTAAAAAGGAAAAACCATGACAGTTTTTTTGAAAAGCAATATGGTAATGTTAGCTAGGCATGTAGCACATACCTATAATTCCAGCTTCTCAGAAGACCAAGGCAGAAGAATCACAAGTTTCAAGACTAGTCTCAGCAACTTGGAAAGACACTAAGCAACTTAGTGAGAACATGTCTCAAAATAAAAAATAAAAAGGACGGGGATGTGGCTTAGTGTAACACCTGGGTTTAATCTCCATTACCACACACACACACAAAAAAGTAATGAAATATGATCTTTCTTTCATTGATTCAATACCTTGATACAAAATTAAGAACATTTTATTTAGTCTATTCTAAGATTATATGCTAGAAAACAATATTTACATACATGCACATAAATGTATATTCATATTATATATAATAATTCTTTCTGACACCTCAGTGAAAATGGCCAAGCACAAATAACACCTTTTCAGCCTTTCAAAATGCTAATAGAAGAGGGGTGCTTAAAATTTAATGTCATTAGAAAACAAAAACCATGAGTTCCAAAGTCAAATGATTACACTGCTAGATAATACTATAAAAGCTATGTAGATAAGAGAAAGACATTTAAATGCAAGTAATGGATCCCCTAACAGACTCCTCTTATCACCCCATTCCTCCTCTACACCTATTTTATACAGGGACAGAAGAGATTTTTTTTTAAGATGTTTATATTACTTTCCTTCCAGAGTATTCTTTCGGTAAAGTGTGCTTAAGCAAGAATATGTGTAAAGATAAGTGATAAATTTTAAAAAAGTTTAGGAAGGAGATAACACAAGGTAAACAGCATGCAGAAAACATATTAATTTAAGGCAAAGAATATGAAGGTATTTTCTAAATGATTTTAATAAAAAAAATATATATTCTGAAACCTATAAAATACCATTCATCCATAAAGTTGTAAAGTAATAGACAAAGAGATGTATTGCATGTCCTATATGTGATACTGGTTTAAGTTTTATTATAAGTATTAAATATCTAAAAAAAAAGAAATATCCACATTCACAGAAAAGTGACCCTCCCTCTGGATACACATTATCATTGCATAAACACAGAAAGTCCTTTTCTAACTCACCTCAATTTAAATTGAGATGACCACATTTGTGACTTGGTACTGATAGGCTTTCCATTTTTGACTTTTCAAACCTTCTTTAAGAGAAATCAATAGCTGGCACTTAGCACATTTTTTAAAATTTCTTTTTAATTTTTATCGGTGCATTGTAATTATACATATCATTGAGATTCCTTATTACATATTCATACATGCAATCTAATTTGGTCAGTTTCATTCTCTAGTACCTACCATTTCTCTTCCCTTCTCCCTTTCCCTGGTTCCCTTACTCTACTCTCCTCCTCTCCCTTCTATTTTCATAAGATTCCCCTTCCACTTCCCACTTATATTTTTTTCTTTCTTTTTATCTATAGCTTCCACATTTGAGAGAAAACATATAATACTCAACTTGCTGAGTTAGGCGTATTTCACTTATCATAATATCCTCAAGTTCCATCATTTCCTTCATGTTATATAATTTCATTCTCCTTTATGACTGATTAAAACTCAATTTTGTGTATATACCACATTTTCTTTATCCATTCATCCACTGATGGACACTTAGGCTGGATTCAGGATTTGGCCATTGTGAACTGCACTCAATGAGCACATTTTGAAGACTAGATAGCTATGTTTGTAGATTTAGTCTAAGTCACGGAATCTGTTTCTCCCCTTCTCTCCAGCACTCCCCACATATATGCATAAGTAGAAAAATAGATGAGATGTTAAAAAATTCAACAATTTTCACAGGATAAGAAAAAATTTAAATATTCTTTTTAATCTGTAATTCGTTCACTCTCTCATGTGAACATTAGTCATGATACTGTTTTTTTGAATTAATATTTTTCACTGCTAGAGAAGACTATCATCTCTAGCTTGCTTTCAATTCTGGAGATGAGTCCAAAATCAATAACAATTATTTTGATGACTTGATAATAAAATCATTATAGTTATCTTTATTTGCTTCTCATTATTGTAAATAAAAAAACACTACCCTTGAAAGTAATTGCACAAGAACTGAGCTACTAATATATAGAGGAATTTTGGCTTTTTAGATTAAGTAATAACATATTATTATAAGGGGGATTATTTTTAAAGTTTGCTCCAAGAGTCTATGATTTAGACACATTTTTTCATCTAAACTTAGTTTCATTTGTTAAAATTCTGAATCACGTTTATCAGTTCCAAAAAAAGTAAGAAATTAAGATGAAAACTAATTATTTTTCCAACTATAATCTGTTGAGCAGGCATCTGAGTCCAAGTAATAAGTTCAAACAATTTGGAAGCAGCTTTTATGTAATTTCATGCTCTATGAAGAATCCATTTGGAAACCATGTGTGACATTTGTTATAAGCAGTGCATTTATGTGTCCATCCCTCTGTTTATCCATTTTTCTTCAAATGCTAACATATTTGTAGGAGGAGCAAGGGCATGCCAACACTCTGTAACCTATAGGGTGTGGTTTTACCAGGAAGCCATCATACATACTTCCCAAACACCATTCTGCATGAGAATAAAAACAATGCCCTTGAAGTGCCTGTTATGGATTAGATGTGCTTCTTCATGACAGAGACTTCATATAAAGAGCTGAGTCTCTCCATACTCATTTTAAAGGATATTCACAGAAGAGGAAATATGCTAAAGGCTAGGAGTGTGTCTCAGACTTTGACCAAGCTAACATGCTGTTTTAATTGATCTTTAACCAGAACATAGTATTTACAGATAAAAAGTTTACAAACTAATCATGAAACTTACTTCTCTTTTATGCAAGACTGAAGGAAAATGAAACTGCTAAACCCATATTTCTTTCACTCTGTAATTTTATAATTCTAAATATTTATTGCTGCCACAACACTGTGAGATCATTCTATACTATCTGTAGTGTTAGACATTAGCATAAACATATAGGAATTAGAAAGTGGTGTGTCAAGTTTTGTTATTTGCCTGCTTGTTTGTTTTAAGTAAAAGTTACATAGTTTTCCTGAATAGTGGGCTCTGCCAACCAAACCCCATCCATGAGTTAAACATGTTGCTTTGCTTGGAGGTTTCATAATGTATCTGGAAAGCTATGCTGCTTATAAATTTGTAGATATTAGTGTGCTGCTGATGAAAACAGCTAAGAGTATGCAACTGGATCAAAAATTCATTAACACAATAGAAAAGTCAGTAATGACTACTAATTGTGGGTTTACAAGTCCCTTTTGAATAAAGCTCAAATTATTGAAATTTGCAAAAGAATACAAGAATGATATGTCTTTTTGTAAGAATTAAAACCTGATAAGAGATAGGAAATATGGGGATCATAAATTTATATGGAAATAAAAATAACACAAATAGAATTATATGGAATCATGTAATGATTTATATAATTTATAAATTTATATAATTTATATTTTTCTTGAGTGGAAATTATTTTCAATACATATAAATTATCCAAAGAACATTTGATTTCTAAGTTTCTTTTATCATAATGATTTTATTTTTGCCCTTAACCTTACAAGTATAGGAAGGATTGTTAGAGATTAGACTGTAAGAATAAGGTTAGGCAAAGGGTGATATCAAATCGATGTCCTTGAGATTACTGTCCAATATTTATGTATCAAAGAAGGAGTTCAGAATTATTGATGATTTTTTTCTCTGATATTGTATGTATATTCACAGATGATAGCAATATAAAATCAAAAATGATAAATTCTTTTCTTTTTTCTGTTTTAACATGTATTTGTAGGGTTGAAGATTTCACTCACTTTGTAGAAAATGAATAGGTTCAGAAACATTCTGAAGCATATATTTCTCGTAGTCATTCTGTAAGTTTTATGGTGGTGTTGTTATATTCCAGTTCTTATCACACTGGCACAGTCTATGTAGCTCAGTCTACAGGTGAAATATACAGATAACCAAAGCATTGCAATGTGCTATGTCCACTGATGGGAAAGGGACACTAGAATTGCTCCAAAGTCAAAGAAGAGGGTGTGGTGTGGGACATTCAAGTTATGCAGAACAAAAAACATAAAGGCCCCACAGAAAGTGACAGAAGGCATGGAACAGTTAGGGGACTGCAAAGGATTATGGAAAGACTGCACTTCAATAAAACACATACAAGAATCACCAAGATCTAAATTTCCAAAATCAGAAATATAGGTTAGCCACACAAGTCCAATGTCCTATATGTCGAACAGGTTACCTTGTTTAAACTATGGGTAAACTTGTGCCAAATAAACATTAGGTTGTGGTAAAGCTAAATAAATGATGTTCAGCAGAGTAAATCTAAATATTTACAATATCTTTTAGAATTACGTACATCATTACCCTTCATACACCATTATAATTAAATTACCATTTATATTATTCTATAATTTTCTTAATGATAATAAACATGATAAAAATATTTTCAAATTGATATGTTCACATTAATTAATCAATGTTATGGCACTTGTTTACTAATTTAATTATTCTTCACTGAAGTTGTAGTACTCTTCAGATGAAATTATACTTGGTGTAATTCAGTTTAAGTCAGTCTAATGCTAAATGATGCTTAATAGCATGTGAATCTGCAGGTTGGATAGTGAAGAAGCAGAATGGGTTGCTGTCATTTTCTACAGTGCACATAAACAAAGGATTACAGGCTAAGAATGCTTTTGTTTGTGTATAAAACAAAATAACTTCTTTAAAAGTATTTTTGTTGAGACATAATTGAACTTGATGGATTTGTTTTGTTTCGTTTTGTTTTTACTGAAAACATCACCATGCAGAATATTACAAAAGTATTTTAGCATGAATTTTTTGAAATATGTTCTTTTGTACTTCTAATATTTTCTGCAAAAGATAAAAGGCATGTTAACTTTCTTTATGAATAAAGAAAAATATAAGGCAAAAAACATCAGTTTTCCTATTAATTTGAGAACTTATTTTCTGGTCACTAAGCAGTGTTTAGGTCACAAACATTTCTGAGCATAGTCAAAACAATATTCTCATTTATCCTTTAATTTTTATACTTGATAGAGAATTATTAAACTTTAAGTTATTTTTCTGATCTACATCTTCCCTTAATTTTATTATTTGTCTTATAAGAAATTATAAACTCTTAATACTGTACACTTTAACAAAACCGGACTTCCACCCCCAACCACGCAGGCAGCTGAACTTAAGGTCGCTCATGTGAATTTCCTGGGACATCAAATAAAACTTAGACACACACTTTAAATAAAGCTTCAGGATGGCTCCTCCACTCTCTTGGCCTCAATCACCCCAAATGGGAGAGCAAAGAAAGTCACTAGAGGCTGGAGAGGGGGAGGGGAGTTCGGAAGTGAGCTTTTATTGGGGGGACCTTCATTCTTAGAAAGTTCAATCCAAAAAAGGTCAGGAGGGGCAGGGTTACAAGGATACCTGGGAGTAATTCAGTCCAAGGGGCTGCAGGAAGGAATGCCTATGCCTGAAGACACAGTCTGCTACTTTGAGGATGGGGGAAATATCCAGGTCACTAGGACCGACAGAGCCTCTATGAATCACAGGAAGGTGTATGCGAATCATTCAGCAAGGGCTTCCCACACTGGACAAGCAGAACAAAACAGAAAAATTGTTGGGATTTGATAATTACTTTCAGTTCACTTAATGGATTTCACCTTCAACAAATCAAAGTGAAGAATGATGATTTTTCTGTAACATTTAAGAGACAAGTACTCACAGATCAAAGTTAAAACCAGCAAAGTATGGAACAGCTAAATATAATTTATGATAGATATCCTAAAACACAGAAGACATGTTTTTTTAAAAAATGTTAAAAATAAGAAAAAATCTCCAGTGTAGTATCTGACTTGCAGAGATATAAAAATATGCCACAATACAATAAAGGTTACTTAAGATATTTTAAAATTACTAATCATATAAATTAAATGTGTTCATTGAGAATGAAATATTATCTATTACTCAAAAAAAACTAAACATAATAATATATCCTTTGCCTTAGGTTTTTTTAAAAAAAATGTTGATTAGTGGCTAGTGGAATTGGATGATGGAAATTAAGATAAATTTGTACTAATCTTAAAAAACCTTTTCCTTTCCTTTTTATTCAAGCCATGAACACACACAGCCAAGGCACTAGAACCTATATTCTGAAGCCCTGACAAATTTTTAACTAAAAAATGCAGTGGAATATTCCCCAGGAGTAGCACTGCATAAGACCAGTTTTGTAATTATCCAATTGATTTGTGAATGGGAAAGGAGGGGCATAGAGACAAAGGCTAAATAAAAGTAGATTTTCCAACAGGTGAAATGAACATATCCAGGATTTTCTCCGCTCAATACACTAGGTCCAGAAGACTAGTCCATGTTCTGCAGAAGTCAATGAGAAATGTGCACATAAATGGAGAAAGCAAATATATATTGTCCACAACCCATATTTTCTCAATTTTTATAGCTATGCAAAAGAAAAAGTATACCCATATGTGAATGTCTCCCATAAAAATTTACACCAAAACAATTAGCATATAAGGAAAAGTAACCATGTCTCTCTTATCTAGATCAATGTAAATTAAAAAAAATTAAATTCAAGCATTGATTTTGAAATTGAAATAACTGAAGTAACTCGAATTAGTTCACTTTTTTTAAGGCTTGAAGCTATTTATTTTTATTTACAAATACCCATTTAGCACAATGAAATAAACACTGTTGTATTATTAGGATGATTACAATATTTAAACAAACTACACTGAAAAAATAATGCTGAAAAAAAATACTGGTCATAATACTGTTGAGTAATAAATACATAAATTGAAAATATGATTGCTTGAAATTTGCACATGAAAGTGAACTCATTTGGACAGATCAGCGTTTAACATAAACTGAGGGGATGAGGGAAGGCTGTGACCCAAGTGATATCCTTCAGGTGAACAGAAAGAAAGAAACATAGTCTATCTTAAAAAAAAAATAAAGGGCAGTTTGCTTATTTAGCCAGGCCATATACCCGGAGTCCTCAGGTTTTGCAGTAGAATTTTTACATTATGGAGCACAAGAACTTTCCTTGTAAAATTACCCCATCAATTTTTTCTGCCTCCCAAATTGTCCTTCTAGAAGCATCAAAGGTATTCTTTCCACATGCAGGTCTTCCGTATTTCCAATCAAAATATTAGGTGTTTGCACTTACCCTCCATACCCAAAAATTTGCCATAGCTAACTTTAATCACTTCAACATTTTTGATTGATGTAACGGAGCGCACAAGAATATAACCATCAATATCTGAGGAGTATGTCTAAGGAAAAATGAAAAAGTTACCTTGCCCAGCTGCGTCTTCAAGTTGAAGATGATATTCTTGTCCCTTTACGGTGACAAACTTTGTGAAAATATTTTCCGTAGTTGGATCATAGGTCTCAAGAAACTGACCTTTGACAAATTAAATCATCTATGAGGACCTCCCTTCTTCCTCAGCTTTTTGCCAGGTCTTGAGCAGTGATTAGACAGCTCCAGCCTGCCCATGTGATTGACAACAGAAACTCCATCTTCCATTGGTGGCCACCAGGAAGTGGAGCCAGGAATGGGGCCGCTTGCCTTGGATTTAAAAATATACCTCAAGCTTTTTGAATTAGTTTACTTTTGGAATAACAATGTTAAAGAAAGTTCTGAGACTGCCATGGTGGCTCAAGCCTGTAATCCCAACAGCTCGGGAGACCGAGAAGGAAGAGTCGCGAGTTCAAAGCCAGCATTCAGCAAAAGCAAGGCACTAAGTAATTGAGACCCTGTCTCTAAATAAAATACAAAATAGGGCCAGGGATGTGGCTCAGTGGTCCAGTTCCCTTGAGTTCAATCCTTGGTACCACATTCCCGCCCCCCCCCAACAAAAAAAAAGTTTTGAGAGGGGTATGGTGACACAAGTCTGTAATCCCAGAGGCTCCAGAGGCTGAGACAAGAGGATGCAGAGTTCAAAGCCAGCCTCAGCAAAAGCGAGGCACTGAGACTCTGTGTCTAAATAAAACACAAAATAGGCCTGCTGGTATGGCTCAGGGGTGGAGAGCTCCTTAGTTCAGCCCCTGGTACCCCTCGCCAAAAATGAACAGTGCATTAGGATAATAGTACAGTGAATAGAGACCTCAACTTTTGATTCTCACTTTTAACACTTTTTAGATGTGTGAATTTAAGTTCCTTAAAACTTTGTACAGAATAATACCATTAGCCCTGAAGACCAATGTGTATCAGTGCATTAATAAATGGTCAAATGAAAGCCCTTTAGAAACAGCTCAGTTTAGTGATTGTAAACAAGTTAATATCTTAAAAAGATACATTCTCAGAAAACTAAAAACAGACCAAGACATTTTCAAACACTGTTTTGGAAACTGTTTTTAGTTTGCATTCAAATGTGGATGTGGCCCAATAGATAATTATATATATATATATATATATATATATATATATAGATAGATAGATATATATATATATATATATATTTCGTGTGACATTTTGTACAAATTACCCTTCCTGGCATTTTTTTTTTCTGGTGCTGGGGATGGAACCCAGGGCCTCAACATGCCAGGTAAGAACTCTACCACTGAGCTACATACCCAGCGGTCCTTCTGCATTTTTAAATATTACTGTCTTGCATATAATATGATTGATACAATTTGGCTATAGTTGTTAAATGTGATTTATGACATCCCTGAAGAAAAGTACACAGCCACTTGTATCCACAAGTTCTGCATCTACAAGGTTCAACCAACTACAGATTGGAAATTTAGTTGGGCCTATGATGCTTACATCTGTACTGAACAAATGCAGACTCACTTTTCTTATCATTATTACCAAAAGCAACACAACATAACAATTTACATAACATTTATATTATGTTATATTATTTATTGTAAGTAATCCAGATATTATTTTAAAGTATGTGGAAGAATATGCATAGGTTGTAGGCAAGTATCATGCCATTTTGTAATTAAATGACTTGATAAGCCACTGATTTCAGTATCCATGGGGCTTATGTAATACTGAGTAGATGCTGAAGATATCTAACACAATTTATGTGTCCATATTTCTGTTCTTTTGTTATTCTTCTATCCTAATGCTTCCAGGCTTCTCATTTTTATCACTACTTTCCTGTAAATAACTTCTCTTAAGAATCCTAAGAATGCTAATGATAGATCTTAAGTTCTCTTCCATTCAAGAATGTTTATATTTCCCTTTCATTCCTGAATTACAGTTATTATGGATTCAGAACTTAACATTATAAAGAATTTGGTTGGAAATTCTTTCCTATTAGCTCTTGAAAAATATTGTGCCACTTCATCTGTCTTCATAATTTTTAAATGAGAAATCCACTTTCATTTAATTTTGGATTCCCCTTTAGGTAGTATGTCCTTTCTCTCTGGTTTAAGGGTTCCTTATTTATCTTAAATTTAAAAATTTACATAATGTCTTAGCATGTATTTCTTTGGGCTTACCTGTTTTAGGCTCTCTTGGGTTCTTATATGTGTGGGTTTATGACTTTCAACAAATTTTAGAATTTTTTGGCCATTTTTTTCTTCAAATGTCAACCCCATTCTTTATCCTTTCCTTCCTCATGAAGGAAAGGATATTTGCTATTTTACAGAACTCTAACCCAAGTTTCATTTTATTTTCCAGAATATTTTCTCAGTGTTTTTCAGATTTGGTACGTTCTTCTGTCTTCAGGTTCACTAATTCTGCTTTCTGGGCCTCTCCATTAAACTATTGAGCCCATCTGGTGAGATTTGAATTTCTCCTATTGGCTTTTTCAACTCTAGAAGTTCCATTTGAATTTTTCATAATGTCTTTTTCTTTACTATTGTTTATTTTCTGTTTCAAGAGAATTTTTAATTGCATATTAGAGCCTTTTTTATAATGATCACTTCATAATATGTGTCAGATAATTACAAGATATAATGTTGATATCAGTTGATTCTCCTTCCTTATTCAGTTGTAATTTTTATTGTTTTTGTATGAGCAATGTTTTATTGCATTCTGAACATTTGTCTATTATTTAGCAGATTGCTAGGCTTATTTAAAGTTTCTATTTTAGCAGCCACTCCCTTTAGTTTTAGCATGTGTTTGGCCTAATTTTGTGGACTGTGATTCCAATCAGTGGTACTATTTGGGTCTTCGTTGTTTATTTGGTTTTGCTGGAGCTCCCACTGTCAGATTTTTCTGAACATCTAAGCGAAGGGTTCTGGTGGAATCCATCTGTTGCTCTGCAACAGCCCAGTGATTGCATTTGTTGGGGGAAAAAGAGACTTCTTATACCTTGTCACTTGCTGTGTGTCTCTTTTTCTAGTTCCATCCATCCACTCTGGTTCTCTGGGTTGAAGAGGAGGGTATCATCTCATAAGGCTTCCTACACCAGACCACTTTTTGGCAGGAACTTTTTGCTGGTACATCCCATAAGCTTTAATATTTTCTGCCAGGAGTCATAGGCCTGGCAGAAAAAGTCTGTATCTCCTAATTGGCTTTTATCACAGGATTCCCAATCAATTCTCCTTACTATTGGTGTCAGACTTCCCTTGTGTGGTCCCAGGAACTCCTGTGGGACCTAGGGACAAATGAGCCCACCAGGATGCTTTCAAGTCCTATGTTTGGGTATCCAGAAATGAAGATCCAAGTGAAATCTCTCTGTTGAGAGGAGTGTGTGGCCATGACACTCCTCTAATCCTGGGGTCTCAAGTCATTTTACCTTCTTTTTAATACCTTTTGGAATGATCCTTTAGATTTTTTTTTCTTTATGATTGTGTTCAACAGAAAGAAGTTGGGAAGGGCTGGGGATGTGGCTCAGGCGATAGCCCGCTCGCCTGGCATGCGTGGGGCCCGGGTTCGATCCTCAGCACCACATACAAACAAAGATGTTGTGTCCGCCGAGAACTAAGAAATAAATATTTAAAATTCTCTCTCTCTCTCTCTCTCTCTCTCTCTCTCTCTCTCTCTCTCTCTCTCTCTCTCTCTCTCTCTCTCACTCTCTCTTTAAAAAAAAATGAAAGAAGTTGGGAAAATGAGTCTGAACTATTTTTTCCCTGACTGAAGGTTATGACCCAATTTATCTTAAGAAGTTTATCTACAGTGTGACATCAGCAAAAGCTTGGTGGAGCTCTGAATGATAGCATCTAATTTCCTAGGAAGAAATTAGCACTATCCAGCTAGAATGATCCTTCCCAATTCATATTCTCTTTGCTCAATAAAATTCTGCCTCATAGTTCAGCTTTTCCAGAGAAACAGAACATCAAGAACTCTGTTCTCATCATCTGCCCCACACTTCTATCTCATTCTAGAAAACAAAGTCCATACAAAATGGTCTCTGTAAGATGGAAATCTAATTCCAGTCAATAATTCTCAGTCTCCTTCCAGTCTGATCTTCATAAAATTGTCCTCAAATCAACCAGAGAAAGCAATTAACATAACAAAATAAGCTTTGAGGTATGGATTGAAAGCTCAGTTTGGAAAGGTCATGATTGTGACTGTATTTGCCATACTATTAAATTTTCCCTTTTCTATAGTAGCTTAATTCTGGGAAATAGACAAGAGTAATGGAAAATGCCATAAAAATAATGGACAATATGTGATATGATCTAGATGTTTACTGCAGGTATAATCCAGTTTCTTGGCTTCAAGATTTTGGACTTGATTTCTTATTATATTGACTCAAAATATTTTGAAAACACCATGTTCTTATGATAGTAGTAATTGGAGTGCAATGGTAGTAATTTAATCTTTGATATTCATGGGGAGTTTTAGAGGGTTTCACTGTCCTGAGTATCACCTCTGAAGTTACTTACACATTGGTATTTTCCTCGGACAGAGTAGTGAGGATTTGGCTGTCTCATGATTTTAGTTACTTTTAAGAACCTGAAGCAATGTATCCCTACTAAGTCCACAGATAATTGACAAGTCTAAAATTTCAAACAAACTGAGCAGCCCTCAAAAATTAGAGCTACAGAAAACTCACTGATAAAATTATAAAATAAGTAGCCTCAAAAAGTGTGACATCCTTGGCTGGGTTGCGACTCAGGGGCATAGTGCTTGCCTAGCATGTGTGAGGCACTGGGTTTGACTCTCAGCCCATGTATAAATAAATAAAATAAATATTTTTTAAAAAAGTAAATACTATTTTTAAAAGCAAAAAAGAGTGACTGTCAATACTTGAGCGTCTCTCTGGGATCTAAATAATTTGTGTTTCTCTCTTTGAAATTTAAGAGGGAATTTCAGTAGAATTACTGAAAATCTCAAGGTTCATGTTTATTAATCTATAATGTAAAAAAAGATAATATGAACTTTCTCACTTGTTCCACAAAAGCCATGCATTATTAATGATGGTAGATGATCTTTGAGATCTTTAAACACATCCATTATAAAGAACTATTTTAGCAAAGAGGGGATTTAAAACCAGTCTAAATTTTCTTTTCAAGATAAACCAATTCAAGGATGTGTAGACACAAATATAATATTTTGTACTTTAAATGTTGTACTGATAGGAAACAAAAAACTTAGGTTGTATAATACTTATGTATAATTTACATAATAATTGATGTTATCTTTAGGGATTGAGTTGAAAATGACTTATTTGGTGATTTTTGAACATACAACTTCAATTATCAGACTATTTAATGTTTTCCTAATCATATACCTGAAATTCACACATTCACTATAATTTATATTACTGGTTATAACTCAGTGATAACCTTAAACTGTTAGGCATAAATCACTTAGGTAGATTAAAGAATTGTAAAAGCTAGTGAAATTTTTACTAAATATTTCTGGTATAATTTTATTTATTGAAAAAAACAACTTGTTTTTTTTTCTTTTAATCCCCAAACACCCTTTTCTATCTTACACTTGATGTTTCATAGTTTATTAATTCTTCCCTGTGGTATTAAACTGTTAATTATTCACAAATTATCTATGTGTACTCTTTCTCATCACCTTCCAAGTCATTTGTGTTGCTGTATGTATGCAAACTGTAATTATGAGGGCAAAAATAGGCCTTAAAGGAAAAGCATACATTAGTTTTAAATGATCACTCTTTTGGTAATATCTATTTCAAAAACAATTTCCATTAATTGAGGTTGAGAATATGACACCCTAAAATCAGAAAACCACCAATTAAAAACTATTATAAGAACTCTATTGACAAACTGAATGACTAATTAGTTGATTCATTCATTCATTTCTCCCTTCATTATTGCAGTTAACCAACACTGCCTACCAGTGACTGTGCTTGGTTCTGGAAATTCAAGAATGGTCTTGGGCAGGGCATGGTGGCACACACCTGTAATCCCAGCGTCTCAGGAGTTCAAAGCCAGCCTCAGCAACAGCGAGGGGCTTAGCAACTCAGTAAGACCTTGTCTCTAAATAAAACACAAAATAGGGCTGAGGATGTGGCTCAGTAGTTAAATGCCCCTGCCACAGCACCAAGAAAAACAAGAATGGTATACCTACTTTGAGTGTGACTGTGAAGAAAGGCTAGTTTAGACTCTTGCAAATATTTTGGAATTCAGAACATGACAATGAAGATCCAAGTGTACTAAAAAGTGATTGTCCAGCTACTAAGATATGATATAACTGCTCTGGTGATTCTTGTTTTGCAGAGGATTGCCTTGCTCAGTGTGGCAAAGACTACAAATAATACTGCTGCGATGGGACTATGCCCTACTATTGCTCCTACTATGCCAACATGAGGAACATTCTCTTGTGAGTATTGGTCAAATTTGGTAAAACTGATGTTGTCAGGTTATGTTTTAAAGCAGTACTAAATTATAGGTATAGACTAAAAAAGTTTAAAACTGATTGCTTATGTTGGTACTGAGAATTGAACTTTAGTACTGAACTACATCCCAGACCTTAAAAAAAAATCTTTTAAATTAATTAATTTTTTGGTGATTCTTGGGATTAAACACAAGGGAAATCTACCATTGTTCTACATACACAGCCCTTTTTATTTTATTTTTTATTTTGAGATAGGATCTCCCTAAGTTGCTGAGGATCTTGCTAAGTTGCTGAGGCTGGTCTCAAACTTGCTATCCTCCTGTCTCAGCCTCCCAAGGTGCTGGGATTCCAAGTATGCACACTACACCTGACCCATGTGGGAACTTTTGAAGTGATGGGGATATTTCACATCATGTTGTGACAAAAGTTATATGACTATACATAAGTCAGTACTTGGAACTATTCATTTATAATTGGTGCATTTTATTGTAAAGCTGCCTCAAAATGGTAGGTCAAAAATGTAATAAATAAGATTAGTTATTAATCTTTACTGGAGATATTAAGCACTCATCATTACCTAGTATGTTGTATTATTTGACAAAATGGGCAAGTTAGTGTTAAGTTGCCTTGATTTTTTAGAAAAGAGTTAAAAGTGATTGTTTTAATTCTTTTGAGTACTACAGTAATGTTTTAAGTAGATATAATATAGTTGATAGTTTTTTAAATTTTGCCAATGATATGTTTTCATCTGCTGTGATGAAGGATTTATAAGTTATGGTTTTTTTTTAAATTATGGCTGGTTTATTTTGCCACCCAGGTATTAATTTACCTAATGCATCCAGTAGATATCAGAGGAAAAGAGAGATTATGAATAAAAAGCAGCTGAGATATGAAATATCAATTCTATACATAATACTCAAAAACAACTTCAGGAACCAGGTTTAGAGGCCAAGATAAGATATGAGTGAATAGTGTAAAATAATAAACAATCAAACTACACAAACACATAAACACACAATATGGAAATAGGTACCTGCAGGATGTGTTAAATATTTACCCATAACAAATTAAGAATGTATTTTACAGCTGCTTCTGAACAAAGGGAAAGGAGGAAACAGGACAGGCTCTCAGGGTTGAGTGTTTGGAAGGGCATGCTCCTGTCAGTCCTCTGCCTGTGCAGCTAAGAAAAAGAAAGTAGAGAATTATGAATTAAAATTTTTTCTCAAGTCAAAATCCCCAAGCTTTAAGACAATAGCAGCGACTGGCTGCTGTCCTCTTGTTTTGCTTTTCAAGTGAATGCTGGAATGATTTCTATTCCCAGTCTTAACCTGTGCCCTGTGAAGATCAAGTGGAAATGGGAAATATTGGGCACTAATTGACCTTGCCCAGCTTTTTACAAATGTGTCATTGAGTAGGTTTATAACACATCCTCCATTTCCTGAGAATAGAAAACCTGACACCACAGAAACTTTCTAGAATAAGCACTGGGGCTGATATTAGAGATCATGTCTGTTTAAATATGGCTTTTAAAAAAGTCATACTTTGGGATACTCTTCAAGACTATGGGCAAATATCAGGCCAAAATAAAAATGATATATGGAATTAAAGTATTCTTTGAAATGCAAATAAACTTTAAATGAAATATTTGAATTTTCCATCATGGAAGATTTGGTAGGAAAAGAGAGAGTTAAGACCATCTCCTACTTTAGAAAACTGTCAGAATGATTTTTATCCAAATTTATCAGCTCAATGTAACTATTTAATGATGTTTACGGTTGTATATCATTGCACAGAATTTAAAGTAATTTGAAATCCATTATTAATAAATTGGAAATTAATTTTTGAGTAATTTCCACATGCCAGATGGTACCGTTCCAGGTGGAACCAGCAGATAATACAGATTTGGGGAACTTGGGGTCAGAGAGATTCAGGGATTATTTGGTCTTATCTCCTGTCTCATCTTTCTCCACTAACTACATTGGGTTGTGCCTAGTCCCCTGTTTTTCACCTCATTGCTACCTGCACTCTGGTAAATACATACAGAACATTGTAATTACCTGTTAATCAAAATATTTTAAAAATTTAAATTTATAGATATGCTTTATGTGTGATTTACATTTACAATCAAATACACACTCTTATGATACATGCTCCAGATCTCTAACTAATTTCACCTTTTGGTTAAAGTAAAATAATTTGCATATATTTATTAGTGTTATTAGGACCATGTACTCATTATGTTTTAGGAAAAAATAATTGTGTTTGGAAGGGAAAGTAAACACAGATGGCATTACATTTCAGGCAGTTAAAATAGAACTTTCTGTTCAAAGTAGAAGCCATTAACTATATCCTTTGCTAAACAATCCCTAGCCAGAGAGAGGGAGAGAGGTTTTAAAGTGTTTTCTCCCACTAGATAAAGATGAATATATTTTCAGGATTTCCAGTTATTGCTTAACATTTGGAAAGAATTCTTAACTCCACCTAAAGCTTTATTTTATTTTATTTTTTAAGTTATGAGGGTGGGAGAGGTGCAGTAGTTAGAAAATAATCAATTCTAAGAATAAGAGTCTCTTTTGTGCACATATTTTCAAATACTGACATTTTGGAACTCAGAAACTATGTTCCTCCTCTATCAAGCATCCAGGCACATTCTTGGTTTAAAAAAAAAAATCACTTTAATGATCCTAAAAGAAAGTTAAATTTTTGTGGTTATCAGAAAAGTAATAAGGTAAAAAAAAAGCAATAATACAATAAAATGTTAGACATGTTAAATGAGTTATTTCATAATTTGCTTTATTTTTCATTTATTTTCAAAGTAAAATTTTGCTAAATTTAAAATTAACTAAAAAGAGTAGAGAATATAATTTAGCACATTCTGGACTGTTCCTAAATTGGTAAAGTTAGGTCCACATAACTCTTCTTGCTGAGATCATCCAGTAGCCAACATAGTTATCAGAGTTGAAGAGAGATATTCAGCCCTTGAGTCTGTTTATTTCACCTGCTTTCACTCTTTTGCAAAAAACGAATCAATAAGATTCAATTTTAAAGAAATTTATAGTCCCTCCATTGCATGTTTTTAGGCCCTTTATCAAATATAAGATAGTTGTAACTTTGTGGATTAGTCTCTGTGTCCTCTATTCTGTACCATTGGTCCACCTGCCTGTTTTGGTACCAGTACCATGCTGTTTTTGTTACTATTGCTCTGTAGTATAGTTTGAAATCTGGTATCGCTATGCCGCCTGATTCACACTTCCTGCTTAGAATTGCTTTTGCTATTCTGGGTCTTTTGTTTTTCCACATCTTCAACAAATGGTGCTGGGAAAATTGGAAATCCATATGCAACAAAATGAAACTGAATCCCTTTCTCTCGACATCCACAAAAGTTAACTCAAAATGGATCAAGGAGCTAGATATCAAATCAGAGACACTGTGTCTGATAGAAGAAAAAGTTGGCTACGATCTACATATTGTGGGGTCGGGCTCCAAATTCCTTAATAGGACGCCCATAGCCCAAGAGTTAATAACAAGAATAAACAAATGGGACTTACTTAAACTAGAAAGTTTTTTCTCAGCAAGAGAAACAATAAAAGAGGTAAATAGAGAGCCTACATCCTGGGAACAAATTTTTACCCCTCACACCTCAGATAGAGCCCTAATATCCAGAATGTACAAAGAACTCAAAAAATTAAACAAAAAGATAACAAATAACCCAATCAACAAATGGGCCAAGGACCTGAACAGATACTTCTCAGAGGAGGACATACAATCAATCAACAAGTACATGAAAAAAATGCTCACCATCTCTAGCAGTCAGAGAAATGCAAATCAAATCCACCCTAAGATACCATCTCACTCCAGTAAGATTGGCAGCCACTATGAAGTCAAACAACAATAAGTGTAGGCGAGGATGTGGGGAAAAGGGTACACTTGTACACTGCTGGTGGGACTGCAAATTGGTGAGGCCAATTTGGAAAGCAGTATGGAGATTCCTGGAAAAGCTGGGAATGGATCCACCATTTGACCCAGCTATCGCCCTTCTCGGACTATTCCCTGAGGACCTTAAAAGAGCGCACTATAGGGATACGGCCACATCAATGATTATAGTGGCACAATTAACAATAGCTAGACTGTGTAACCAACCTAGATGCCCTTCAATAGATGAATGGATAAAAAAATGTGGCATCTATACACAATGGTGTATTATGCAGCACTAAGAAATGACAAAATCATAGAATTTGCAGGGAAATGGATGGCATTAGAGCAGATTATGCTAAGTAAATCTAGCCAAGCCCTAAAAAACAAATGCCAAATGTCTTCTTTGATATAAAGAGAGCAACTAAGAACAGAACAGGAAGGAAGAGCATGAGGAAAAGACTAACAGTAAACAAAGACGAATGGGGGGAGAGAAAGGGAGAGAGAAGGGAAAGCATATGGAAATGGTAGGAGACCTTCAATGATACACAAAATTATAAGAGGTTGTGAGGGGCAAGGGGGAGGGGAAAAAAAGGGGGAGAGAATTGAACAACAGCAGAGGAGGCAGAGAGGGAAGATGGGAGGGGAGGGGAGGGGAGGGGGGATAGTAGGGGATAGGAATGGTAGCAGAATACAACAGTCACTAATATGCCATTATGTAAAAATATGAGTGTGTAACAGATGTGATTCTGCAATCTGTATTTGGGATAAAAGTGGGAGTTCAAAACCCAATTGAGTCAAATGTATGAAAGATGATATATCATGAGCTCTGTAATGTTTTTAACAATCAATTAAAAAAAGAAATTTATAGCATCTGACTTCCATTATTTTTTAGTTGAAAAGTTTTATTTTACTCAGTTTCCCTCTTCTTTTCAGACATTTTCTAAATCAAACATGAGTAACTTTGGGCAAATAAATTCAGGACCCTCACCCCAACCTTGTTTCTTATTTCACCTAGGAATTTTCAGATTTACTTCTGTCTCATGAGAAACTTTCAAAATTAAACTTAAAAAATAGAATACTTACTTTTGGTCCTTACAATCGCAGATACTGACTTCTATATAGAATAATGTTATCTTCCAGAATTTAAGAATAATTTTTACACTCATTGATATATATTATTTAATCAATCAGTCATTTATAAATGCACATGGACTGCCTGTTACCATGGCATAGCTGGGACAAGGTCCTGGATCCAAAGATGAATAAATGATGCATCTTGACTTCTAAGACCTCGAACTCTAATAAGAGAGTGTAGCCAAATAATCATTGAGGTAATTCATGAAGTATTATTGAAGGACAGAGAGAAAACAGCCCAGTCTGTTTGTGTGGTTGTGTGTGTGTGTGTGTGTGTGTTTAGAATTAGATGTTTAGAAAAGCTTTATAAAAGGCACTTGATCAGAGTTTTGAAGGAAGAGATATTAATGCAAATGGACAGTGAGAAAAGGGAAGTGCATTCCAGAAATAGAGGCTCCTGCATACAAAGATGTAGATAGATAGGAGGAAGGAAGTGATCAGTTGGGGAAAATCCATGTTGTTCAACATAGCTAGAGCGGGGAGGTTAAGTTCTGAGTATAACATGGGAATAACTGGGTCAGATTCAAGATAGTCTTTCCAATATACTTTTATTGGCCATTCCCACCAAAACTCCAAAGAAATGCTCCTGTATTTTTCTGGTAAAACTAGTCATCTGGTTTATGCACGAAGCATGCTTTCTTTGACACCACTTAAGACCCTAGACAAAGGTGAGCAGGCTCCAAAAGAAGGTTGTTTTTATTTACTCCATAGATGAAAAGTTTAGAGTGCAAACTTTGAGCTGGTAGATTATTTGGAAGATTTTATAGCAAATGTGAAACCTGGTAATTATTTCTTAAATTTAAGAGATTTTTGACCAGGAGGACAACTACTTGAAGATTAGAAGCATTTGGTATGCTTAAAAATGAGAATTTGGGCCAACTTAAGAAGTAAACAATTTAAAACCAGAATGATTCTCAAACATTCATTCAGCAACTCGTCTCCGTGAAAGATGAATATGGAAAAGGACATTTACATTTTTGCTGCTGCTGAAATTCAATTGACATTTCCTGGAGAGTGGATCCACAGTAAAGACATAGTGTTTGAGGTACTCTTTAAAATTAGTACAATTCAAGGGAAGAAAGGATGCAACTGAGTAGCTAATTACTGTTACACAGTGGGACAAAATAAAAACAGAACTATCCTGTAAATTAAGGTCTTCTGCCATGTGAGTAAGAGAATAATTGAGTAATATTAAAAATGAACTAAAATTTGACTGGTTTGGAAACAATGAACCAGATGACAAGATATAGGATTTAATTCACTAACTCAGAAATAAGTTTTATATTTTCTAATTTGCCATTGTAAAATGCTGATCTGTTTAAGGATTCTTCAGAGCACCATCTGGTCATAATAAAAATCCTCATGGGGGAAAATTAAGAGGAAGAACTAATAATGGAGATCCTGGTGGGATTGTTTCTTTTCTTCTCAATGAAACATGAAAGATGTATTACCCACAGTTTTTAAAGGACAACTAATAAATATCACAAGTGTGATTTTAGAGCCAGGCTATGCATGAAAGCAAAACTGGAATAAAAGATAAAGTTTTCATATTTTCAAATGGCACTTGAGGTCCTATGATCATTAACTAAGTGTTCTGAATTAAACCCAGGAGAGTATCAAAACACTGACAGAAACAATGCATTTTAACAAACCTTAGGCATTCATTAGACATCATTTAAATTAAAATAATTTTAATCTTAGATATGGGGAAAAAACTCTGAAAAGTACATACTAAGTGCATCCAAGTTTGTGGGGTCTTCTTTTTGTTTAATGATACAAAGATAAGTAACTAATATAATGTTTACAAAATACAAACTTGCTTTAAAAAGTACAATAACATGTTTGTTATAAAAAGAAGGTCAGGATCTGGGGATATAGCTCAGTGGTAGAATACTAGTCTGGTACGTGCAGAGCCCTGGGTTTGAGCACCAACACCTCAAACACAAACAAGAAGAAGAAGGTTGGTGGTTCTTGGGAGACACAAAATTACATATTATGGGTTATTTTCAGTGAGAACAAATACAAGTGCCTAGCATCTAAAACTTTTCTCCTTCAAATTGCGTTGGTAAATTAAGGCTAATTGTCAGAATTATAATTTGGTTTTAGAATGGAATAAATGTAATCTCTAGAACATATTCTCAATAGTTTATTTCTACAAATATAGCCATGGAAGGAAGCAGCACTGAATCAAAATTGATTCCTGCCAGTGAGTTGTCTAGAAGTTACTGAGGACCCTAGACCTCTAAGCAGACAGCTTAACTGCTGTGGAAAACACAATATGCAGTGGGATCAGTGAGGAGGAACTTTAACTTCAACATTAGGATGCTGTAAAGTTTTCTAAAAGAACAGTAATTTTAAGATCCAACTCAAATAGAAAAGCAGTTGATAAAATTTATCACTCGGAATAAAACATTTAGGAAACTCAGAATATAGAAAATGTTTTAACTTAAGAGATATCTTAAAAAGACAAAACAAAAAATAAAAGCCCACTTGACCTTGAACACCATACTCAGTGATATGACAATAAAACCCTTCCATTTAAAGATAGCAATAGGACAAGCCAGTGTCTTTCGCCACTGCTGTTCATCATAGTACTGAAAACCCTGGCCAGTCAAATCAACAGGACAAGTATAAGGACAGGTAAAGGGAAATTGGGAAGGAAGAAATTAAATTGCTGTTACATAAAAATGACATAATTATCAATATTCTTCAGGTTATAAAAGCTAATAATAGAATTCACCACAATGACAGGATACAAGGCCAGTGAACAAAAATTAGTTTATCACTATATACTAATAATACTCATTAGAAAAGGTACTATATATAATACACATGCATATATATACATAAATCTCAGATACAACATTAAAAAACTGAAAGATACTTATAAGAAATCCCATAATACATGCTTGACATTATGTAATTATACAAATACACAAAAATGTCAAGATATGAAAGATAAACCTAAAGAAATTGAGAAGTATATATAAATTATAGATGAGAATATTGTAATGATGTCAGTGCTGAGATCTGTCAATTATTCCTGAACTATCGCAAATTCCATGTAGTTCCAATCAAAATCCATAGGATATTTTTTATCAAATTTTTAAAAACTAGGCTTAAAACTTATGTGAAATAGTAAAGGGTCTAGAAAAGTGAAAATAGCTATGAAAAACAGCAAGGTAAAAAGTCATGCTTCATAGACAGGTTTATTTTGAAGTTATAGAAAATAAATTGTTCAATACTGAACCACAGATAAACAAAAATAATACAGAGCTTACAAATGACTTGTACATGGGGGAGCTTGATAGGTAACACGAACAGCATTAGAAACCAATAAAGGTGGATGGGTCATTAAATAAATTGATGGTAAAAGTATTAATTATCCTTTGAATAAACATTAAACTAGATTAGTCCATTTCTCTGCATCCAAACATCCATTCCTATCTGACTAATTGCATAACTGCAAATATCAAACATTTATAATATGTAAAAAGGCAAATATATCAATATGTACTTTATGTTTCAAAAAGTTAAAACAAAGAATTTTGAATATTTTCATCATATGAAAATAATAATTATCTGTGGAAATAGACCATATTTAACCTGATGATTAAAAAATGTATACATGTAGGAAAACATCACATGATACACAATTAATATGTGTACTTTTTATATTTTTATTTTTTAATATCAGAAAATAAATTTAGTTTTAAAAGAAACCAAAAAAAAGGGAGAATGACATTACAGTGTTACTAAAGGAAATGTATAGTGTAAGGATAGAAAAAATAAAAGGCACAAATATTGAGAGGTATTCTAAAAATCATTGACCTATATACTTTAAAATGTTGAGTTTTATGGTATGTGAATTATATCTTTTTTAATGTTTAATATGTAGGGCAACAGGGGCCATAGTTATGGCTTAGTGTTAAAGGATTTGCCTAGCATTCATGAGGCATTGGGTTTGATCCCTGACACCATTTAAAAAAAGACATTGTGGGTATTGTGTCCATCCACAACTAAAAAAATAAAAATAAAATATATATATATAGGGCAACAGAATTCTTAGATAGAAATAAGAAAGAAAATCCCTGCTTGGAGAAGATACTGGCAATTCTTATGATTTACATAAGATTAGCATTCAGAATACCTCAATAGAAAAATGGGCAATTCATGTACAAAATGGTCATAGGTCAGAATACTGAAGGGCCATGAACATATGGAGGAGGTACCATATGGGTACCTGAAGCATAAGAAGCCATTAAAAACCATGAAATGTCTTCTCACACCCATCAGGCTGGCCACGCTTCATAATTCTGATAGCACCAAGCAAGGTGGGCAAAGCTGAAAGGGTTCCCACACTGCCAAAAGGAGAACATAAAACTTTAAAAACACTTGGAGAGCAATTTGACCCCATCTAGTGAAGCGGAAGATGGCAGCCCTTAGAACTTAGCAGTAGCTCTTCATTACATATTTCCTAGAAATTTCCAAACATGCAAGAGGAGACATTTGTAACATTGATTGACATATTATTCAGAATAACAAAACATTGAAAGTGACATAAACATCTACCAGAAGAGTGTGGATAAATAAATTACAGTATATTTGTTCCATGGAAGAGGTAGGTGATTAAAATAAATAAGCATATATTAACATGCCATTATAGTAAATTTTGAAACTGTAATGCTGTGTGAAAAAGAATGAATTGAGATGAATGTGCACAGTATGTAACATAATTCTGTGTATTATTTATGGAAATGTACACATAGTGAATGTGCAAATGTATGAAGGAGAGAAGAGGTACAAGTGAATTTCAGGTTGCCCAGGACTGAGGGGTGTCCAGGGATGAAGGATCCAGTGCTACCACAGGAACAGATGGCCCTGGCAAACTGGGACAAGTTAGTTACCATAGGGAGCAGCATAAGGCCACACAGCCTTCAACTCTGTATATTTTATTACTTAAAAAATTGAACAATTGAAGCAAATATTACAGTCATTAACATGCAATAATCTGGCTGGGTATGTGGGTATTTATATGGTTTCTGACTTAAAGATGGTTCCTCATATTATAATTTTACTTCAAGATGGCATGAAAGCAGTATGCATTCAGTAGAAATAGTACTTTGGGTCAGGTGCCGTGACTCACCCTTGTAATCCCATCACCTAGGGGGGCTGAGGCAGGAAGATAGCAAGTTTTAGGCCAGCCTTCGCAATTTAGCAAGACATTGTCTCAAAATAAAAAGGGTTGGGGATGTACCTTAGTTGTAGACCACCCCTGGGTTTAATCCCCAATATATGAAAAAATATATGAAAGAAGCAGTACTTCAAATTTTGAATTTTAAACTTTCCCAAGCCAGTGATATGCAATGAAGAATTCTCATGATGCTGGGCAGCGGCAGCAAGTGCAGCCTTTGGTCAGCCATGCAATCCTAAGTGGAAGCTACTGACACTCCACAGAGTACTGTGTTTCCAGCATTTGGGGGTTATTGTATTTTGTGATTTTTCCCATCATGCCCATCTGTAAGAATACTTGAAATAATCAACACTTTGTTATAAAATAGGCTTTGTATTCGATGATGTCACCCAACTCCAGGCTAATGTTAAGTGTTCTGAGTATGTTTAAGGTAGATTATGCCAAACTTCAATGTTCTTTTGGTTAGGTATATTAGATACATTTTCAACTTATGATATTTTCAATTTATCATGGGTTTATCTGGATATATATAACATCATTGTTGTGGAGCTTCTATGTTTGTGATGCATTATTTGAAAATCCTTGTAATTAAAAAGAGAATAAAGAAATGGAAAATTTGGATGATGATTGTAATGTAGTCACCTGGACACCTTGTTCATATACAGATTCTGAGTTGGTAGGCTGGGGTGGGAACTGAAATCATGCACATTTGAAGTAATATGCAGTGTTTTTCTCTTTTTTGTCTGATTTATGCAAAGGCACAAGAAATTTTTCTCTGTAAAATTTCTCTGAAATATTTACCTGTAAGGTTTTTTTTTTCTTCCTCCTCATTCCATAGCAATGATATAGAAACTACAGATTGTATTTGTCTTTGAGTCACAGAGAGTTAGTATGGGTCAAACAGCTAAGGTTTTTATCTATGGCACTTTCAGATGAAATCCTATTAGATTTTATGAGGTTATCTTTGCCCTCCACAATCTTCATTAGTTATGTGTGTGTTCAGCCTAACATTCTGCAGTTGGAAGATGGCTGGGAGACATTGTGCTCTGGGCTGCAGCTGCCCTCCAGCATTCCCCCAATATAAGGGAAGACAAATCACCAAGTGTATGTAAATTTCCCTCCTCAATGTCATCAATAAGACATATTATCTTCAAAAATTATAAAAGTGAATAGAGTTGCATGGGAGACTATTGCCTTAATAGTCATAGGCTGGCAGATCACACTGCCTCACTGAGAGAGAGCATTCACTGGGAAACATGACAAGAAGTTAAATCATGATCATCAAATTGGCATTTCAATTCTAGTCCCTCTCATTTTAAGTTATAATAAAACAGTGTGGGGCTAGGGCTGGGGCTCAACAGTAGTGCACTTGCCTGGCATGTGAGAGGGGTTTGATTCTCAGCACCACATATAAATAAATAAAACGAAGGTCTGTCAACAACTAAATTATAAATATATATATATATATTTTTTTTAAAGTGTGATTAGAACATGACAACTGACTCCATTGCAACTTTTCTTCTTTAGTGACATCTAATCTGCATTCCATAAAGACAGTCTTTGAAACCAATAATATATTCATATTATGATTTGACTTGCCTAAACAAATATTTATCCAGATGATGAATATTAATTAGAGCCCACAAAATCTCTGGTTTTTCATGTTTAAATGCAGGATTGACATACCTTTAAATGATCTGTCATTGGATCTTTCAGGTCAACAGACCCTGTAGCTTGGATGGTGAGTTGGCAAACAGGCTCCTTTGTGCTCTCAGATGTGGAACATGAACATGAGAGGACCTACCGATAACTTAGGAACTTGGATAAACTGAAAATAATAATATGGCCTGGAAAGTATACTGTCATGGCAGCATATAGAAAAGAATTTACTCCAGATACTAAGGGCAAGAAAAGACTGTCCCCCAAAACAGTGCAGGTCTTCCTAAGAATAACAATCATTTCCTTTCAGCCCATCATGAACTTCTTTCAGAAGCAAATGTGGGTAAAGTAGAAAGTACATATAGGTTTAAATGCTAGCCCACTGCTAGCCCACAGCTGTGTGAAACTGCAAAAATTACCAAACCTCCTCATTTGAAGAGACAGAATAATAATACCTAGGCTATAAGTACTATTCTGAAGAATAAACTAATATATTCTAAGAATCTGGGATGGAGAAAGCATTGTAAATAGTAGTGCTCTTCATTCTAACCATTCTTACCATCACCAAACACATTCTTTTACAATAACTTGTTTATATCTACTGAAAAGAATGCCTAAAACCTGGAATATATGTCCAGATATAAATTGATCTTAAAGGGGATTCATAAAATTATGAAAACACCCATATGATAAGGCACTGTTCAATTTAGCCATTAGAATAATTTTACCATCAGTTATTAGGATGAAGCTGGCATATAGCTAGTTAAGAAAAAGAGTTTCAGTAAATTCAAATTGCTTTGAAATGTGACTTTTTAAAAGCTGCAGATATTTAACAGGGTAGACACACATTGATAGTATGATTGTCATCAATTTTCTTTATACTTTTATGTACCATAGGTGGGTTTTTGTTATTGTTGTTATTTTGTTTTCTTTAAGAAAGATGTGTTGCATTTATAGTTCAACACAGAAGAGATGAAGCTTCCAGGCCTAGTGGCACACACCTGAAATCTCAGCTTTGGAGAGACAGAGGCAGGAAGATCCCAAGTTTGAGGCCTGCCTGGGCAACTTAGAGTACTGTCTCAAAATAAAATGAAAAGAGGGCTAGGGTATAGCTCAGTGATAGAGCACTCACTTGCCTAACATATGCCTGGGTTCAATTCCTATTACTCACCACACCCTCCCAGCAACCAAAAAAAAAAAAAGACAGAGAAAAGAATAAGTAAAGGAAGGAAAAGAGGAAGGATAAATCCAAACAGGTACAGATAATGATAACTTCACTTTACTCACTTTTCATGGTGATTATCTTTGAAGAATTAGAAGGAACTGGAGATATTTTTCAGTGGTAGATGTTTCCCAGAATGCACAAAGCCCTGAGTTTGATGCCACTATCACAAAGGGGGAAAAAAAAAGTGTTCTGTAAAATACATTCTAACTTTGTTAAGCTACCTTAAGAAGGTGGTGAATGTCTTATCCAATGGTTGCACTCCTGTAATCCCAGGGACTCTGGAGGCTAAAGGAGGATCACATGTTTGAGGCCAGCCTGGACAATTTGGTGAGACCTTGTCTCAAAGATAAATAATAATAATAATAATAATAATAATAATAATAATAAAGAAGGGGTTATGCATGTAGCTCACTGGTAAAACAATACTGGCTTCAACCCTCAGTAGCCCACTCCCTGCCACCCCAAAATAGAATGTCACAGATGTTGTTCTATTTTCAGGCCCTATATCTGATCGCCACACATGGAAAGCCGGAACTGCCAAACCCAGAAAAAGTTTCACATGTGTTTCAAGATTTCTTAAATCAATGCTTGGAAATCAATGTAAAGAAAAGGGGTTAAGCCAAAGAATTATTACAGGTAAATTTGGAAATGATGCCATTTTGGGGAAATGTTGACTCTTTTTTATATTCAAGAAAAAGTTTTCATTTCACTATTCATTGATCACTACCAGTAAGGCAGCTGCTACATTTTAGGGTTTCATCTGCCAGGAATAAAAGTTTAATATCCTGATAGTAAGTTTTTGTATATTATTAAATACCATATACATTCAATGCTGGTGTAAGTGTATTTATGGGCTGTTTGTAGATTTTTGGAAAGTAGAAAAACTAAATCAACTCTGTTTTCAACTATGAAAATTATGGACTGATTATGAGGGGTTTGGGCAGGTATTAAAATATGTATTTTAAGTAAATTGTATTCATAAGTAGTCTTCAGAGCTTAGTTGAAAGAAAATATTTTGCTTCTAAATTGAGCACTGGTTTGTCCCCTCTTTTTGGCAGCACCCATTCCTGACTTTGGCAAAACCATTGTCTAGTTTGACACCTCAAATCCTTGCCGCTAAAGAAGTAACGAAGAGAGAAAATGTTAATGTCATTGAGAAGAATTAATATTCTTTTTCCATTTCCTAAAAAAGAAAATTTTAAACAAATGTAATAAAGTGTTTATTGTTTTAAAAGATGTGTAACTTAAAAGTTGCCATTTTAGCCATGTTAAGTGGACAACTCAGTGGTATTAATCACACTCACAATATTGTATGACCTTCTGTTTCTAAAACAGTTGTGTCATGCCAAATAGAAGCTCTGCCACCATTAAGTCATAACTCCAATTCCTCCTCTTCCAGACCCTGGACACCACCATTCTTGGTTTTTTTTTTTATTTTATTTGTTCTAATTAGTCATTCATGACTAGAATGCACTTTTGACACTTCGTACATAAATGGAGTATAACATCTCATTTTGTGGATTGGACATGATGTAGAAACATATTGGTCATGTATTCATGTACTATGCACATAGGGTAATAATGTACAATTCATTCTACTCTCCTTTTTACCCCCATACCCCCTCCCCTCCCTTCACTCTCCTCTACCTAATCCAAAGTACCTCTGTTCTTCCCTAGTCACACCCTAATTGTAAATTAGTGTCCACATATCAGGGAAAACATTTGGCCTTTGGTTTTCTGAGATTGAATTATTTTGCTTAGCATGATATTCTACAGATACATCCATTTACCTGAAAATGCCATCATTTTATTCTTCTTTAATGCTGAGTAATATTTCATTGTGTAGATATATCACATTTTCTTTATTCATTCATCTGTTGAAATACACCTAGATTGGTTCCATGGTTTAACGAGTTGAGCTGCTATAAACATTGATATGGCTGTGTCACTATACTATGCTGATTTTTATGTTTTTTTTTCTTTTTTGGAATAGGCAGGGGAGTGGGATAATTGGGTCAAATGGTTTTCTTTGGAATCTCCATACTGCCTTCCATAATGGTTGCACCAATTTGCAGTCCCACCAAAAATTTATGAGTGTGCCTTTTCCCCCATATCCTTGCCAACACTTTTTGTTCCTTGTATTCTTCATAATTGCCATGCTAACAGAAATGATAAAACCTTAGAATAGTTTTGATTTTTAATTTTTCTAATTGCTAGAGATTAAAGATGTTGAACATTTTTTTCATATATTTGTTGACAAATTGTATTTGTATTTGTTCATCCAAGAAGTGTCTGTTCAGTTACTTAGGCCATTTATTCATTGGGTTATTTGGTGAAATTTTTTTTTTAATTCTTTATATATCCTGGAAATAAATGCTCTGAGTGCACATGGCAAAGATTTTTCTCTCATTCTGTAGGCTCTCTCTTCACATGATTGTTTCATTTGCTGAGAAGAAGCTTTTTAGTTTGAACTCATCACATGTATTGATTCTTGATTTTAACTTAAGATTCAAGGTTTTGTTAAAAAAATCATATCCTAAGCCGACATGGTGAAGAATTTGGCCTTATTTTTCTTCTATTAGCTACAGGGTCTCTGTTCTAGTGCCTGAGTCTTTGATCCACTTTGAGTTCAGTTTTGTGCTGGGAGATGGAATATGGGTTTAATTTCACTTAGTTTAATATATAGATTTCCAATTTTCCCACCACCATTTGTTGAATAGGATATCTTTTCTACAGTGAATGTTTTTGGCAATTTTGTCTGAGAAAATGTATTTATGTGGTTTTTTTTCTGTCTTCCATTCTGTACCATTGGTTTGTGTCTTGTTTTAGTGTCAATATCATACCATTTTGTCACTATAGCTCTGTTGTATAGTTTAAGTTCTGGTTTGTGATGCTTCCTGCCTTATTCTTCTTGCTAAGAATTGTTTGGTGTATTCTGGGTCTTTTATTTTTTCCAAATGAATTTCATTATTGCTTTTTCTAGTCCTATGAAAAGAGTTTTGTTGAGATTTTAATAGGAATTGCATTAAGTGTCTGTAGTGCTTTTGATAGTATGGCAATTTTGACAATATCAATTTTGCCTCTTCAGGAGCATGGGAGATCTTTCCATCTTCCAAGTTGTTATTCATTTTATTTAGTGTTATGTTTTATTGTAGAGGATTTTCACCTCTTTTGTTAGATTGATTCCCAAGGTTGTTTTTTGTTGTTTTTTTTTTGAGATTATTGTGAATGGGGTAGTTTTTTTCCTAATTTCTCTTTCAGTAGATTTTCATCACTGATATATAGGAATTTATTTGATCTATGGGTGTTGATTTTATTTCCTCTACTTTGCTAAATTAATCTATTAGCTCTAGAAGTTTTCTGATAGTATTTTTTGGATCTTCTTAATAAAGAATCATATCATTGGCAAATAATATTTTTTTTCTTTTCCTATTCAAGAATAAGACTGAATAGAAGTGATGACAAATACTTGTCTTATTCTAGTTCTTAGAGGGAATGCTTTCAATTTTTCTCCATTTAGAATGAAGTTGGCCTTCAGTTTAACATAGATAGCCCTTACAATGTTGAAGTATATTTCTATGTAGTTTTTCTAGTGTCTTGAGCATGAAGTGGTGCTGTATTGTGTCAAATGCTTTTTGTGCATCTTTTGAGATAATCAATGACTTATGTTTTGAAGTCTATTGATGTGATGAATTACATTTATTGATTTCTGTATGTTGAGTCAACCTTTGCATCACTGGGATGAACCCCACATGATTATGGTGCACTATCTTTTTATGTTTAATATGCAATTTGCCAGGATTTTATTGAGAATTTTTACATCTATGTTAATCATGGATATTGGTCTGAAATTTTCTTTCCTTGATGTATCTTTGTCTGATTTTGGAATCAGGGTGATATATGCCTCATAGAATGAGTTTGGAAGGTTTATTAATTTGTATTTTCTGGAATAATTTGAGGAGTACTGGTGTTTATTCCTCTTTGAAGGTCTTGTAGAACTCAACTGATAATCCATCTGGTCCTGGGCTTTTCCTTATTAGTAGGCTTTTGATGGTGACTTCTATTTATTGCTTGAAATTGATCTGTTTAAATCATATATATCTTCCTGATTTAGTTAGGGTAGATCAAATGTCTCTATAAATTTGTTGATGTCTTCAAGATTTTCTACTTTATTGGAGTATAGATTTTCAACATAGTTTCTAATTACTTTCTGTATTTCAATTGTATTCATGGAGATATTTACTTTTTCATTACATATTTTAATATTTTGAATTTTCTCTTTTACTCTTCATTAGAGTGACTAGGTGTTTATCAATTGTATTTATTTTTTCAAAGAACCAACTTTTCATTTTGTCAATTTTTTGAATTATTTCATTTGTTTCAGTTTCATCTCTGATTTTTATTTCCTTTCTTATTCTGCTTTGGTATTTAGTCCTCTTTTTCTAGGGCTTTTAGATGTAGTGTTATGTAATTTATTCATTGACATTTTAGTTTTAATGAGATCAATGCAATGAACTTTCTTAGTACTGCCTTCATAGTGTCTCAGATATTTTGACTTATTGTTTCTGTTCTCATTTACCTCTAAGTATTTTTTTCGTTTCATCCTTGATTTATTCTGCTTTTCATTCATCATTAAATTTTGTATTATTCAGTTTCCAAGTGTTAGAGTAGCTTTTTATTTTATCAATGATTTCTAATTTTATTCCATTGTGATCTGATAGAATGCAAGGTATTATCTCCAATTTTTTTGTATTTACTATGAGTTGCTTTGTGTCATAAGGTAATCATCTATTTTAGAGAAGGATCTGAGAAGTGTATTTGCTCATTGATGGATGAAATATTCTATTTATATCTATTAAGTCTAAATTATTGATTGTATTATTGTTTTGTCATTTCTTAGTTTTTGTTTGAAAGATATGTCCAGTAATGACAGGGTGTGCTAAAATTAACTAGTGATATTGTTTGTGGTCTATTTGATTTTTGAAATTGAGAAAGATCTGATGTACATGGATGCTCCATTGTTTGGGGAAGATATATTCATGATTGTCTTGCTGTTGTATAATTCCCTTAAGCAGCATGTAATTTTCTTTTTCCTGATTAACTTTGGCTTAAAGTTAACTGATATAAAAATCGAAACCCCTACTTGTTTAGATGATCCAATTCAGTGACATGTTTTTTCTCATCCCTTCTCAATATGTGGATGCCTTTGCCTATATGGTAAGTTTCTTGGAGACAACATATTCCTTGGTCTTGTGTTTTCATCTGTCAGTGTCTTTTGATTGATGAATTTATGCCACTAACATTCAAGATTTTATTGAGATATTTGTATTCCCGGTCATTTGGTTTCTGTTTTTTAATTTGGCTTAGTTTCGCCTTTGATTATTCCTTTAGTGTGTAGTTCCTTCCTTGCTGGTTTTCTTTTGTCTTTTTTTCATTTTATCCTCATGAAATATTGTGTTGAGAATATTCTGTAGTGCAGACTTTCTAGTTGTGAATTCTTTTGCCTTCTATCATGGAAAGCTTTTCATTTTCAAATCTGAAGCTTATTTTTGCTGGATTAAAATTCTTGCTTGGAATACATTTTCTTTCAGAACTTGGTATATGTTTTCCCAGAACCTCCTAGCTTTGAGAGTCTAAGTTGAGAAATCAACTGACATCTGAAATGGTTTCCCTCATATGTAATCTGACAGTTTTCTCTCGTGGCCTTTAAAATTCCTTATTCTGTATGCTAGGCATTTTCATAATAGTGTCACTTGTTGTGGGTCTGTTGTCATTTTGTACATTTGGTGTCCTGTATGCCTCTTGTATTTGATTTTCCATTTCATTCTTTGGGTTTGAGAAGTTTCTGATATTATTTCATTGAAAAGATTGTGCATTCCTATTTGTTTCTCTATGTATTCCTCTATCCTGATAAATCTTAAATTTGGTCTTTTCATGTTATCTATCCCATAACTCTTGGAAGTTCTGTTCATGATTTTTATTACCATCATCTCTTTGTGGTCAACTTTGTTTTTCCAACTTTATATATTTTGTCTTCATTGACTGAGGTTCCATTTTCCAAGTGGTCTAGTCTGTTGGTAATATTTTCCATTGTATTTTTAATTTGGTTTACTGATTCCTTTATTTTTAGGATTTCTGCTTGATTTTTTTCATAACTCTTTTTTTTTTGCTTAATAAATTTTTTTATTGTTGGTCGTTCAAAACATTACATAGTTCTTAATACATCATATTTCACAGTTTGATTCAAGCGGGTTATGAACTCCCAACTTTACCCCGTATACAGATTGCTGTATCACATCAGTTACCCTTCCATTGATTGACATATTGCCTTTCTAGTGTCTGATGTATTCTGCTGTCTGTCCTATTCTCTACTATCCCCCCTCCCCTCCCCTCCCCTCCCCTTTTCTCTCTCTACCCCTTCTACTGTAAATCATTTCTTCCATTTATATTATCTTGTCTTACCACTCCTTTCCTCTTATATATCATTTTGTATAACCCTGAGGATCGCCTTCCATTTCCATGCGATTTCGCTTCTCACTCCCTTTCCCTCCCACCTCTCATCTCTGTTTAATGTAAATCTTCTTCTCAAGCTCTTCGTCCCTACCCTGTCCTTGTTTACTCCCCTTATATGTGATCTTTTACCACCTGAAATTTATCTCCAATTTCACTTTTTACATCATCCTTTGTCATGGATCAGTTTATACATTCTGAACAACTCCTCTGACATTTCTTCTACTGTGTTGTCAATGGATTCTATTATTGGAGCATCTTTGTTTGTTTGGGGTTCTTGGTTCCCTTATTTTTTTCATGTTGTTCATGTGTCTTCTCATCTAGCCGTGTGGATTTTAGGTATTATAGTTTCTACCCTGTAGATTTATATTGTCCCTTGAGGTTTCCAGTGCCTCACCTTTAAGGGAGAGATCAATTTTTTTTTTTTAAAGAGAGAGTGAGAGAGGAGAAAGAGAGAGAGAATTTTTTTTAATATTTATTTTTTTGTTCTCAGCGGACACAACATCTTTGTTGGTATGTGGTGCTGAGGATCGAACCCAGGCCGCACGCATGCCAGGCGAGAGCGCTACCCCTTGAGCCACATCCCCAGCCCAAGAGAGATCAATTTTTTAACACCCAATGCAAATCAATTATCTCTTAAGAAATTTTCAGTTTTGTCACAACATAAACGAGATGTTCAATAAATGTCTTCAATATAAGCAGTAGGTTTGCAAAAGTATTTACAATTTCTGATGGTAGACAAAGAACAGGAGTGGTGTGGGATGTGATGTTTATGAGATAGGATGAGAGTAGACAGAAGTATAAGATTGTAGAAAGAGGAATCAAGAAGTTGGCTGTTAGCAGAAGAAGTGATGGAGAATCCAGAGAAACAGATACATGAGAGGAAAATATAAAGTAAAAATAAACATTTAAAAATAAGAAAAATAAATATAAAATATAAAAAAGTAAAGATAAAATACACAATACTGAAATATACTATTCAGACATCCAGGTCCTCAATAACCTGATGCATTAAAAAATACTTGATTCAAAATGGTAATTATGTGAGCACAGAAAAAGAAATCTTCAAGGAAAATTGAACAATTATTCCTCTTGGAGTACAGAAGCTTCTCAGCCAATAGGTGGGGTTGTCTGGAGTTTGCTGGTAGATCCACCTTCAGGATGGTGAGGTTTGCTAGGGTGGGTTAGTCCTGGAGGCAAAACTAATAAACTCTGGGCATAGCAATTCCTGGTCCATGTTGGAAGATTGCACCTTAGGACTCTCCTTTGTGTTCAACTCAGTGATGTAGGAGTCATCTGTGGACCCCATAATTGCTGGTCAGTGATTTAGTTTCCAAAGTCAATCTCTCAGGCCCCTACCCTTTTGAATTCCTGATTAGGCACCTCTCTTCCCATTGGTCCTGAAGGCTGAGCACCAGGACCTGTGTGCCTGTCTTGGAGACTGGTTCTGTATTGGGTACATCAGGCTATAGGGCCCTATTAATTGCCAAACCTAGTGGAACCAGGAGATAAGTGGATGATGAACTGGGGAGGGAGTCAGGGACCCCGCTGGTGTCACGTCCCAGCCCAGGGAACCCAGTGGGTGCTGGACCAGTTGGCTGGGCAAGCCAAGGGCAAGATGCCCTCATAGCCTTTTCCAGCCTTCCAAACTGCTGAAGCCAGTCCTGTCAATCCCCACCCCACCATGCAATTCAGGACTTAGAGCCTCTGCAGCAAGATGGTGGCTATTGGCACACCGAGCAGGACAACCTCAAGTGTCGCCAAACCTGTAGGTATCTTGATGATGGAGGTCCAGAGCCTGGTTACTGTTCCTAGGTGGTAGCGGCTGTGCCCTGTGATGGTGGCAGTGGTGGCAAACTTTCAGGTGTCTTGATATTTGACTTCCAGGGCCTGGCTGGTGTCCTAAACTGGAGGCTGCTGCATCTCTAGATGGCAGTGCAGCAGCAGAGTTGTCCCAAGGTGGAGATGACCATGTTCCCAGATGAGGCAGCAGTGAGGAACACCATAATGATGGTAGACAGTCTCGTTAGGAGATGGGGCTCTGTGCATCAGGTTGCACTTCAACAACCTGAAAAATACTCTTTAATTTTTAAAGAGTATTTTCCAGGATACCAAAGTCACTCAAAAGGATGACCAAATTCCTATTACTTTAATAATTGTTATGCATCCTTTTGAAAACCTGGCCTATTGTATCTGCCAATATATTCCTGCCCCAGTTTACTGTTCATGAAAATTCAGACATTTCACTCCTATAGAATTCCAAGAAAAATTTCTTATACTACTGACAGAATCTTTATTTATTTACCTGGCTTGAAAATCCTATTTGTTTCTGCTTTCTTAATCTACTCCTGGCATCAAGGTTCTTGGTTTGCATTTGCCATAAAACAGACTCTGAGGTGGGGATTTTTGTGCAAAATGATTGCCAGAAGAATCATTTGGAGAATGAGGGGTCTGAATTTTGGCAAGGGGAGAGTTGCAATGCAAAGGCATTAACCAAGCTTCACTCAAATTCCCTGGAATCTCTAGACTTATGATGGTCCTTCTTGGATATTTCCTTTGAAACAAGGGAGTCAGGATTTTATCTACTCACAGCAGCTAACCATTGGCTGTGATCTGCCTCTGGAGAATAGGCATGATCTTACATCAAACAGGTATATTAAGGTGAGGGAAAATTTGAAAGAAAAATCTAGCCATAATCATCAGTAATTAACATCCCAGAAGCTGGAAGAATGAGCTTTAATTCCGGAATGGGGATCTGAGTATGTCACCACAGCATGCATTGCATTCAGGCTAGACTCTGAGCTTCTTCTATGTCAGACTATATACCTTTTGTTCATCTTTGCATGTTCCATGCCTAGAGCAGTGTCTGGCTCTTCGTAGGAGTCCAACATCTTCTTGCTGTATAATATAGGCTAGGATTTATTAACAGACTAAGGTAGCTGTTTGCTAGTCAAAATTTTAAAGTAATTACTTATCACTTATATTTATATTACAGAAAAATTTTAAAAATTGCTTTGAATTTTGAGTCTAAACATTGTTTTTAATTTTGTCTCAACTCATACTTGTTGATTACTTTAATATGTTATAGGCATTATAAAACACCTCAAGGCAAATTATTTCTCTTAATGGAATATATATTTTACCCTTCTCATTTTAATAAGGAAAACACCTAGCACTTTACTGTTTTTCCCCTTTTCTACAGTCTGACATGAAAAAATAAAAAAGAAAATTGACCTTATACTATTGGAGTCTCCACTAACCATTATAATAATAACCCCTTGCTTTTGAATGGCTACAATTTGTTCTATAGAGGGTAGGGATGATAATTTTAGTAGTAGTCACTCCCACCTATGGGTTTAGAGCTTTCATTATATTTGAGATTGAATGAAAACTAGAAATGGAAATAACAACCATTAAAATAGACAATGAGATTAAATTAGGACATTTCCATTGTCATTTTCAGTCACAGTTTCTACCAATAAAAGTCTCTAAGCAATATGTTCTTTCTGAGAAAGGAAACTTCTTTTTGTAACCCTTATTCTATGAGTGACAACTAAACTTTTTTTGATATTTATATTCAAATAAATTGTGGGTGTTAGTTCACCTGTGTCTGTTGCAGAGAACTCTGTCACATCAGTGTCCAAACTGACAACAGGCTACTAATTATATGATGACTTTCATCAAACACCACCTTGGTGTTTCTGACTGATTTATCTCCCAAACTACCTAGATTGAAAAGATGTGCACTTTCCAGCTCTTCAATGTAAGAATTGTTTAATTTTTTTTAAACAACACTGTTTATTGCTTCAGTGAACAGCTAACATACTAGCTCTTTCTTATAGATTTTTATTAGAGTAAATTCAGTTAGAAATAAGCAAGGCCATGAATATCTCAATATATCTCTCAGCCAAGTTTTTCTATCCTTCTGAAACATGTTAAAAGAAAAACTATCACTTTTATTCACTGAAATACAAAATTGAATTAAGAACATATTTTAGGTGACACCAATGTAGAAAGCAAAACAAGTTGCCTTTGACCAAGGTGTCCTAAGTTTGTGTTGAAAGAGCCACATGAGGCAGCAGAATGTGTTCCCAGAGTGGGAGATCTTCAGTAACACCATTTGTGAAATAATGACTTAAGAATATATTGATTTTTGATTAATTGAATGACTAAATTTCAAAATTGTCTTTCTTACATCTTAGAATTCTAGATTATTTCTTCCTACCTTTCATTATTGACCTTTTCCTGAAATTGCTACTGTAAATAAGAAAAGTTAAAATTTTGCTTCATTCAATAATTTTATTTTAGTTATTATGGTGTTTCTGGGAATCGATATGGCATTTGAGGATTAAAAATGAAAATTTTTGTTAAAATTGCTACTTTGGGAAGACTGGAGTTGTATTTAACCTATAAAAATAAAAAATGCAACTAAAAAACAAGAAAACAAGAGTTTATTTGTCTGTTATTCCTAGTTTGCTGTCCCTTCTTGCTCTCTTTTATTTTTAATCTAAATTTAGCAATAGAAAGAGTCCTACTATGAACATTTAATCTATGTTTTCTCTTTTTACCTATGTAAATTATTGATCCAGATGAGTGATTTTCCAATTTTAAAGAGCATGACCTCAAGTAGGGCTCTTGCTAAAATACAGCTTGCAGGTTAGTGCATCTGGAACTAAGAATGGTCATTTTTCACAAATTTCCTATGATGCCAATACTGCTAATTCGTGGAAATTTGTTTTGGTGGAAAGATCTACTTGCTGTGACCTCCCATTGACAAATTATAATATGGAAATCTAAGAACTGGGAATGTAGCTCAGTGGTAGAACACACAACTAACAGATGTGAAGCTCTGGGTTCAATCCCTTGTACTATCGGCAGGCAGGAGAGGGTAGAGATCTAAATAACGTGCTGTTAGGAATTAAGCCATTGATGAAACATCATATTTAAGCTTAATGAAGAAAAAAGAAAGTAGAAAAATTGTTCCAAAGATGGGTAAATTATATGTTTGAGTAAATGTGTAAATTAGAAGGACATATTGAAGATTAAAAAAGTTCTATCCAAGCTCTCTCACATGAGGTCAGTTTTGACACTGATTTCAGTTCTTAAAAATGGCAAGCATGGGGCATGGACATCTTTGCTGGTGTCATTCTGACATTCCTTTGAATGTTCTTAATGATAGCTGGAAGTTCATAATGGAAACATGGGTGTTAAACAGGAGGAGTTAGAATGAAACTACCTCTTCTAAGTCTAGAGAGAAATACCAATGTTCAGACAAATCTAAGTGTATTTATTGTTCAAATGCTGCTATAAGTTACCCTTCTCTGGGGAAATCACTTCATATCTGTGAGTATCATTTTCTAATTTGAAATATGGAAGTAATATTGGATATTCTCAAAAATCCTTTTCAACTTTAATGGTTTATGATATTATGATTCCTGTATAGACAGTATTCCTGGACAAGTTGAACAGTCCACTGGCTGAACTCATAATTTCTTTCCTTAGCTGTAAAAATTGATGTCAGCCTATACCTGCAAACAGCAAACTATCATTAGATTCTTTTCTTTCCAATTTTCTTTTAGATTCCAAAGATACATTTTTATTATCCAGGAAAAAAAATTAAAAAACAAAACTGATTCTCTTTCTCCATCATTTTCCTTCCAAAATCACTTACCAAATGAGTCTCAAATTGCTTTTAGCATTAGCAAGATGTTAATACTTAAGATCAACCTCACTTCAGACGTCAAATTCACTCCTGAGCTTCTAGTAATAGTAACAAAACACAGGTCATCTCTTAGGGCTTTTTAGAAGAAAAATTAGTATCATGAATATTTTAGTTTAGTAACAAATATGTCAAAGACAGGAATAATAGTCTTACATAAATTAAAATATAGATATAATTAAAATGTCCTAAATGACATAACTATAACAAAAATTAAGAAACCTTTTAAATTGATGGTTCAGTTCACACTCACACATACATATGTTACTTTCTGTTTAGTGATTTAAAACTATAAAACTCATATATTTAAAATACAAGTAAATCTTAAAAGACTAGTCTATGAATAAATCTATTAGTTTTCCATTGCTATGACAAAACATCTGATATAAACAACTTAAAAACAGGTCAGATTTATTTTGTCTCATAGTTTCAGAGGTTTTAGTCCATGGTCACTTGGCACCATTGTTTTGGGGCTTGTAGTGAGACAGAATATCATGCTGAGAAGCATATGGTGGAACAAAGATGGCTCATGCAGGGCAGCTGGGAAGCAAGTAAAAGGAAGGGCTGGGGTCCCTATATCACTTTCTAGACAGTGTCCCAACTGAGCTAACTTCCTTCCACTAGGCTCCACCTTATAAATTTTCTACCACCTCTCAATAGCTCCATCAACTACACATGATCCTTCCAAGGGACATTTAGGATCCAAATCATACCAATACTTGAAGTTGCAGAAATATCATTATGTAGAGTAAAGCAATGTTTGTATAATGAAGAGAGATGTTCTGCCTGAGTAGAATAGATAAATGATAGAAACTCTCACATTAATGCAAGATACAAACAAGGAAGTGGGTTTAGAAATGGCAACTAGGGATTAAACCAGCAGGCATGACCTTGTTGCTAATATCATGTAACATTTAAATTTTTATCCTAACTTCAATTTTGAGAAAGATCTAAGATTTAACTAATATTGAATGTGCTGTAATGGGAATATAATAAACATTCTACAATAAAGAGCTATACATATGTAATAATATAGAATATATACATTATATTTGAACATATAAGAGCCCTACAATAATAATCTAAAGTCACCCCAAACCAAGATATTAAATCATATCTGACAAAACCAATGCCACACTGAAAATTATTTCCATGCTCATAGTAAATTTCATTTTATACTTTGTAAAAATTTTTATATTCCAGAGGATTTGAACTGTCTTTTTTTTAAAAAAAAAGCATGTAAATAACCACAACAATTAGAAGTTAAACTCCATGTATAGCGTATGTTAAAATACATTTTACTGTCATGTATAACTGAAAATAACAGGTAAAAACTTTTAAAAAGCATTTAAATTATTTTTAAAATAAAGGTGAAACTTAAGACATTCAAGTCATTTAAGGAAAGAGGTGATACTAAATAGTGATTTTAAAAATATCCTAGTGGGTAATCCTGGGGGGCCCAAGCTTACTGGTAAAGAAAAGCACAAGTAAGACCAAATAGGTTGGAACACATGTGTGTTTCAACAGTACTAAAGTAGACATTTTTATGACACCAAATAATATAAATTTAACATGCAGTTCTCTTTATAAATAAATACAAGAATAGCATTATAGCATATTCTTTAAATTCTTTTCAATCAAAAATTATTGGTTTCTGATTCCAATTTTAGTAAGAGATAACTAGAACTCAAATTGAGTTTGAGCTCTTTGATGAGTGCTAATTTATCCACATTATTTCCTTACTTGGAAATATCTGCAAACCTCATTCTTTGGCAAGCAGCACTCAAGAAACCATACGTGGAGAACACATTGACAGTCTTTCACACAAACTGCCATACACAGTCTTTCCGTAGACCTAGTCTTTCCGCAGACTCAAAATACAAAAATGTCAAATTATTGCTTTAGAACCTTAAGAGTTGAGATAATTTTGGAATTGCTTATAAATTTTCTACCACCTCTCAATAGCTCCATCAACTACACAGGCCTAGAGACTGAGGGAAAAAAATTCTGCAGACACAGTGAGGCAATGAATAAACGCTGAATACACATGAAGGACAGGAGGTCCTCAGTCATTACTACTTTGCTCTAAGCCCTTGCATCCATGGCTGATGGGTAACAGATACACAGTTATCTACCCCAAACACCTTTACTTGATTCATGGAAATGAAAATAAAGTAAAATAAAGAGAAAAGACTTATGAAGAGCATTTGAACCTCTTTGGATCACAGTAAGTCATTTCATTTTTATTTCCTCTTGACTCAAGTAGAAGTGAATTCCTAGGAATCTTTAGAATAGGAACCTCTCAAATACAAATGAGTGATATTTAGCATGAATAAAATATTGAAAGAGCATCTTATGTTTTTATTTCTATACACTAGCAGTAAAATTTTCAGGATTAAAAACTAATTTCCTAAGCAAGACCAGTTTAATTTAGGAAGAACTTTACCTAATTGTGATTTGAGAAAATTCTGGAGTGTTACCAGAGTGACTTTTCCAATAATCAAATCTGATAATATTACCACCCTTGTCCTTTCAAAATTCCTTTCAAAATCCACAACCTCTCATTCCTCAAGACACTTAAAATTTTTAAATTTTCAAGTTTATCTATTTATTTATTTTCAAGGGTTTCTTATTATTATGCAATTTCTAGACAACTGACACTTTAGGTGACATCTTTTTCACAATTAATTGGCAGAACAATTTGAGTAAGATTAATGGAAATGATGTTCAGAAACAGTCCTTGAGTTAGGGGAATAGGAAAGGAAACTATAGGACAGGGGAGAGCTTTATGATGGTTGATGTAAACATAGAAGACATTCAGTAGGGAAAAAAAAAAAAGCCCAAGAATTTTTTTTTTTTTTTTTTTTGAGGAAGAAAAGTTTTTAGGGAAAACTTGGGAAATGTCTTTAAACAGATGTATGAGTTTGGCTTTCAGTAAAAAGCCCTTTTCAACACCAAATCTCTTTTCTTATTGACAAAATTAGAAAAAGATTTAGTCTGCCTGCCCTTTAGAAAGCAGATCAGATGGCATTTGGTGACAATCATTGCCATTTTGAATGACAGTGCTTTGGCATTACCAGTGAGTCAGCCCCCTGATTCTTTAAAGTAGGTAATCTGGATTCCAGTTTTTAATCTACGACTGCCAAGCTAGGTGGCCTTAGCAAGTTATATAATCTCGCCAATTTTCATTTTTTTCACATATAAATTGGAGATGTTGGGAGGTAATAAAGGAAACAAATCTATAATAAACATAAAATAATTGTTGGACAGGAATAGTAATGGTGACATAGAAAAAGAAACAGTTTAGCTAAGGGATTTGGAGAAAACTTCATAGAAGAGGTAAATTAAGATCTAAATCATGTATAGGAATTAAAGTATGAATTACACAATGAAAACATTATGCAAAGTCAAAAAAGTATAAGAGGGCATAGGGTCATCAGAGAATTTAGGATGGCTGGAGTCTAAAGGGCAAATAGGACACAACACAATGAGACAATGGGAAAGTACATACTGTTCAGAGCAGAGGTGCTATGGGTTAAATGTGCATTCCCTCCAAAATTCATGTGAAAACTTAATCCTCAGTGAAGTGCTATTAAGAGGTAGGATCTTCTGGCAGGTGAATGAATTAAGATTACTCTCATAAATGGACTTTAGGGCCTATTCTGGTTTAGATAGGAGGTATTCCTCAAAAGCTCTTGTTAATGTGGAACACGCAGAGGTGACATAATTAGATTATGAGAACTATGACTTAATTAGTCCATTCTAGTTTGAATGGATTAATTGCATTGTGACTGTAGGCAGGCAGGACATGGCTGGAGGACATAGATCACTGGGAAGGTGCTCTGAAAAGGTACATCTTCCCTTGTCATCATGAATGAGGCAGCACTTACTTTCCATGCCCTTCCACTATTATGCCTTTCCTTGCCTTGGGCACAGAGCAAAGAAGTCTGCTGACCATGGACTGAACCTCTGAAACCACGAGCCCCAAACAAACTTTTCCTCTTCTAAGTTGTTCTTGTCAGTATTTTGGTCACAGTAACAAAACACTGGCAAACATAGGACCTTTATGAAGACATTTGAGGAAGTAGGTTTTCTCTTCCTTTTCACCTTGTAAAGACACAATTTTCACCCCCTTTATCTTTTCCTCTCCTTTTGTTATGTGAGGACACCTAGATGGTATCATCTATGAGGAACAGTCCTTCATCAGAGGACACATCTGACAGTGGATTAGACAAAGGGGAATGAAGGGAAGGGATGGTGGAAAAGAATAGGACAGACAGTGGAATGAATCTGACATATGTTTCTATGTACATTTATGATTATCTCACTGTGAATCTCACCATCATGTATATCCACAAGACTGAGATCCTAATTAGAATATGATATATTCCATGTTTGTAAAAATATATCAGAAGAGATTCTACTGTCATATACAACTAAAAAAGAACAAATAATAAAAGGACCAGGTAGAGTAACTATCTGTTTTTTATAGTTTACCAAATCTCAGTTATTTTCATGACAGCAAAAATGTATAAAGACAAGGGTGGTTATATTATCAGATTTGCTTATTGGAAAAGTCACTCTGGTAACACTCAGAATTAATCACAATGATATTGCAAAAATCCAGCTGAGCATTGATGGGTAAATGAATTAGGGCAGGAGACAGCAAACAAGAGTTAGGATGAGGAAATATTTAGGAATTAGAAAGAATAAGATTCATATCAATTATATTTTGGAGGGTTAAAGGAATCACCAGGAATGACTTTCAAATTTTAGCTTGAGCATAACTCAGCAGGGTGGTTAGTGATGCCCATGATGGAAGCAAAAACCAACTATATATTTGATGCAGAAGGTAATGAGACAGACTGTAAAGAGGTCTGAGGGCACAAGACTGACATAAAGCCTCCCTTCCTGATACCAAGAGCAATTATACCAGGAATCTCTTGGAAAACAACATTGAAAGAGAGCAGATCTCCAACGATGATAGTTTAATACCTAATAAGTAGCAATAATAAGAATTAAAATTATAAAATACAAATGCACTCGAGGGTGACTTTTGAACAGTTATATAATGAAAGTATCATTATATCTGTAATTGGTACAAACATTGATGTATAGAAAACCATTAATTTCAGACACTAAAAATAATCCAGCAAAGATATGTTCGATTCAGTATGGGTGATGAGATATTTCTCTTAGTCTTGTCACATTAAAAGCTTCAATCATTGGTATAGAGGGATGAAAAATTGAAAGTTGTTCAATTCTTTGTTCTATTTTTAGGATGTAATTTATACTAAAACCTGATTGATTGTTCAGCAAAATCAATGTATTTATTATTCAGAAATGTAGACTAAAATATTCTCAGCAAAGTATTGTTTTCTTTTCTGAAAAAACAAACATATTAAACAATGTTTTCATTCAATACATGACATGGAATTAGCTGACAAATTTTCCTAAACCTAGAGAGACTAGACAAAAATTTTCCTAAATAATTTTAAAAGTTATTTCAATTAAATATATGTATTATTTTGTAATCTTAAGTAGATGCAAAACTTACCAAAGATAAGTTCTCAATGCCCTATAACCCTGTTCATTGAATGTACGGTATAAAATTTTTCCATAAATGTTTGGAAAATACACAATTGAAATCTAGTATTATGCTGATGGATGAGACAGTGAACACATTTTAACTAGAAGGTGATCAAATATAAAACATAGTGTTCTGTTAGTTTTAGGAGCTTTAGGTTACATATTTAGGGTCTAGGACAAGGTCCTTTAGCAGTTCTTTGCCTTAATATCTCCAACTATAACATTCTGCACATCAAATGTCCAACTGCCTTCTGTGCCATACAAACAGATGTAATGTTATCCCTCTTCTGGCGTTAATGTAGCAGAGAAGCTCCACTTGGACAAGACCAGTATAATTTATTTTTAGCCTGGAAATGTTCTGATGGTTGGCCATATTTCCATTAGGTCTGCTTTTTGAACTAATGCCACAGGACTCAAACAAACCCAGTAACAGGCAAAACAACTAGCTCTTACCTGCATTGTTACTGACTTCACTTTATGTCCTTGTAGCATTCAATAGGCACACATTTGAAATATGTTGAAATTTAACTTTATTTCTTTTGAAAAATTTTGAGCCTCCATTCTGTCTGATGATGAAAACAAGAATGCTTACAGAAAACTCTAAAGTTAATGATATCTCATCTTCCATTAAATTCACACTACTAATAAAGAGTTCCTCATATGTTGTCTTCTTGCATTTTCAACTAATTTTTACATCATGTATAATCTATTAAAAATATCTAAAAAATATCTTTAAAAATGTTCTTAGTGTTTTGACAAGCAAGTTTCACTTAATTTGCCCATTAAACAGATTGAAGATAGTAATATTTCCTTTTTTGCAATACTAAGAAATTTAGGACTATAAAAAGTAATGCATAAAGGACTTTTTCCCAAATCTTGAAGCATGTTTAAGAATTTTTGAAAAGAAGTAAATATTTTCAAGCTAAAAAATATTCTTTATACATTATAATTTGAAAGAGCACTGTTTAATGGCAATGACAATGATAATCTAATAATTTTAAGTTTACTTGAGAAATATATCTTTAATAATATGATTTTATGATATAAATGATAAAATATAAGCACAAATCATTGTTCTGACACACAGAATTTAGAGTCATTTTTTGTTTGATTTTTTTAAGATACAGGACTGAAAAAATAAAGATGAGTGGAAAAGATACATAGAGAGACAGAACAGGAATGCAATTATAAAATCTAGCCCCTTCGGGTGGGGATGTGGCTCAAGTGGTAGCGCACTCTCCTGGCATGTGTGCAGCCCGGTTTCAATCCCTAGCACCACATAGGAACAAAGATGTTGTGTCCCCAGAAAACCAAATAAATAAATATTGAAATTCTCTCTCTCTCTCTCTCTCTCTCTCTCTCTCTCTCTCTCTCTCTCTCTCTCTTCAAAAAAATATCTAGCCCCTTCTCCCATGGGCTACTTGAAATTGGCTGAAAATTTCCACACAATCTTCACTCTCCATTAAATTGAAACACTAAACTCTCTCTGGGAGATCAGGGGATGGAGACAAAGTGGCCATATTTCATGATGCATACATTGATCTGGGAGAGGAGCTGTCAAATGAGAGAATAGCATTTTCCTTCAAGTGGATGGTAAGATAGAAAATCAGACTGCTACCAAAAGGCTAGTATTAATGGCATCAGAGGTCTCCTTACTACTACTTTTTTAGCATCTAACTACTCATTGTTAATCAAATAAATGCCAAATTGCACATTCTGTTTGAAACTGCTTTTTTCCTTTAAGATTCTTTTTGTCATATTCATGAATTAATCTTATAATCAGCATTCAAAACTCTACTTAAAAACCACATCTGCAAAGATTTCTACTAGCACTATTTTTTGCATGTTGTCTCTTCTGTATAATGTAGTGTAGGTTTTTGAGGGCTCTGGCTGTTGTTTTATTCCACCTTTGTACCTGAAGAATGTGCTCTATAAATATTTATGGAATGCATACATTCTAAGAACTACAACATATTTTTGTTGCACTGAAAATTAGTTTTACCATTCCTAACAAAATGCTCAGTGAGTTACCTGTGTGTGACTTTGACCCAAGTAACCTGAACAAGTTCTCTTGAAACAAATATTATATATTTCATTGAAATGCTGCTTACTCTAAAATGGCATTTTCTATTTTTTCTCTTTCTTTATTTTGAATTTAAAGAGCTGCTCGATTCAAACAACTTGTCAAATACTTTATATATTGTCATTAGAAGCGGATCTTTTATTTTCCCTTGGATCACTCCTGAAGTTAAAATGATGTAGAACTAGTATTATTTTTGCACTGGTATGAAGGTGGGTGTTTTCCTTTTATTGTTGTTATTCTTACTTTTTGTCATTATGAAAGCTAAACTTTTTATTCTGCAGTTTGCAAGCTATACTGTTGAGGTTTATCCATACTTCTATTTTCATAAGTAAAGAAATTTCTGCTATTCAATAAACTTCTCTTTAAATTGACTCTGTAGGGTGATTGTAAAATGCCACTAATGAAGTTTCTAATAAGAGCCTAATGGAGACTGAGAGAGAGGGGAGGGGCTTGTGGATAACAAAGGTATATGCATAAACTTCTTTCTCAGTCTCCATATTTCTTCTTGATTTGTTTGACTATTGAATAAAAAACCCCAATCCTAGTTACATGCTGCTAGAGAGAGAATCTGCTCACTAATTTATGAACCTAATATTCTGAAATAGTTTGATGCCCACAAAGTATTAATGATTTTAAACCAACTTAAAATGAGGCACATTACCTTTTTTATCCATTATGAAGAACATTTATTATGTGTCTAGCTGGACAATATGACATAGTAATCTACCTTTGGCAGGCATTAATCTTACATGCTCAGCCTCCCTCAGAGCTCTCCCAACTAGAGTCTGAATGGAGGGTTGACCTTTATAATAATCACAACATTCACTTCAACAGAGTGAGATGGCTTTAAGATTATGGGTTTTCTGGTTTGAGGGATCACTTTAGTTTTTTGGTTTTTTTTTTAAGAGAGAGAGATAATATTTTTAATATTTATTTTTTAGTTTTCAGTGGACACAACATCTTTATTTTATTTTTATGTGGTACTGAGGATCCAACCCAGCGCCCAGTGCTTGCCAGGTGAGCATGCTACCACTTGAGCCACATTCCCAGCCCACACTTTAGTTTTTTGATTACTCAGCTTTTTTGATAACCTGAGCAGTCAATGCTATGTGAATGAAAGCATATAGAGGTTAAAGGTTTCACATGGGAAATCCTTAGGTGCTGGTATGTCAGAATCATAGGTTCTTGTAAGGTTAGGAGCTATAGTCTTCTTTATTCAGTATAGCTTGTCTAACATTTAGTCCATATGGACAAATATAAAAAAATAAAGATGGGGAAATAATTATTGTAATCTGGTCTTTTTAAGACCCAAATTAACCTCAATCATGTGTTGTGGTTTGGATATGAAGTGTCCCTGTAAAGCTCCAGTGTTAATGCAGGAATATTTGTAAGTGAAATGACAGGATTGTGACAGTCCTAACCCTATCAGGCTATCCTAGTTTGAATGGACGAGGTGGAAACTGTAGGAGTGTGGCTGGAGGAGATGGGTCACTGGAGGTTGCCCTCAAAGCATTTGTTTTCCCTGTGCCCTTTTTCCCTTTCTCCCTCTCTGGGCTTTCTGGCCACCTTGAGCAGAGCAGCACTCCTCCATCATGCCCTTTCACCATGATGTTCTGCTTCACCTTGAGCCCAGAGCAATGCCATCAGTGTGCCATGGACTAAACCTCTGGGAGAGGGAGCCCAAATATCTATTCCTCTAAGGTTTTCTTGTTAGCTATTTTGGTGGACAGTGACACAAAGCTGACTAACACATTATGGAAACTATAATATCTAAAGTTGGATTAATGGCACATTATTATAGAAACAGAAACTAGCCACAGTGAAACAAAGATAGCAGTGGAAAAAAAATAATGAAATAGAATCAGTGAGCTGTACTGACAAAGTACTCACTAGCATTAATCTACCCCACCTGTCTCCACTATAACTGAGGAACAGAAAACCTGCTTTAGTGCTTGATGGTAATTTTGTGGAAAGGTCAGGATGAGAATTTACAATTTTTCCTTCCCTTCTACTGTTAAAGCCATTCAACTGTTTATGTAACTACTGCCATCAGGTCTGTAAGCTTTAGATTGTTTTGTACTTACATAAGAATGAATAATACCTATGAACTGCTTGTTTTACCTAAGTAGGAGATTTTGTAAATTGCTTATTTAAGAGATCCTTCATATTAGTACCTTTATCTGCCTCATTTAAAAAACTATCATATTTTACAGTGTATAAACATACCAAATTACCATTCCTTTACTCTTGACATTTAAGATAGTTTAGTTTTTCTTTACCATATTACAGAGAATATCCTTTTAGTAATTGTGGTGCATATATCTAGTAATTCTATAGGAGTGCATACTGAAAAGGGCAACTGTTAGGTAAAATAATATTTATAATGAAAATGAGTGTTTATAAACGCCAAATACCATTCCAAGTACCTTGTAAAAATATCTAATCCTCATGATAACCCTATGACATAGGTGGTTTTTTTAAAACTTGTTTCTGGGTTATTTACCTTGGTGCTTCACCACTGAGTCACATTTCCAGGCTTTTTAAATATTTTATTTATAGATGGGATCTCAATGAGTTGCTTAGGGGCTGGGTAAGTTGCTGAGGCTAGCTTTGAGCTTGAGCTCTTCCTGCCTCAGCCTCCCAAACAGATGGGATTACAAGCATGCTCCTCTAAGTTCAGCCCCAGGTATGCTTACTATTAATATTATTCTCATTTACAAATAGGGTAGCCAGGCATATATATTTTTTGTTAACTCACCTAAGATCATGTATCTAGTAAGTGGCAGGGTCACCACAAAACATTAACCAAAAAAGCCTAATTTCATTTCCATGTCTCCACCAAAAATGTGATTATTTATTTCTAAGTTGCCCACTAAGATTATTTAAAGATGAACTCTTATATTTTGATGATGATTGAGTAACCTTTACAGGATGTAGTTTAATAGCTCTGCTTGAATCCTCCAGAGGGCATGGCAGGAATTCAGAGATTATGGACACAGAGGAAAGAAGTTTTTCGTGACCCTACTGTGTCTCATAGAGAAGAATGTTAGAAAAGTAAGATATTTTCCTGGTCATCCCTGAGGTCAGGGTCATCTAGCCCTCTCCTGATTAGGCTATACTGTACAAAATACAGAGAAGTATGAAGAGTACATTGAGAAAAACCAGTGTAACAGATGGCAGAAACAAATTCAACTTGATCTCTTTAAAACAGCATCAACACTGGGACAGTCCCAGGCATTGCTTTTCTTAGTCCTTTACATTTTTAACCTCCCAAAAAATCCTGAGATTGGTACTATTATCTTCCACGGTGAATAAATGAGAAAAGAGACACAAAAACATTAACTTGCTCAAATTATTCAGCAAGTAGTAGCAAGTCTGCTATTTAAGCTCAATCCAGCAAGTCTGCTATTTAAGCTCATCATTTCATGATCTTTACCACTAGATTCTTTCCCTGTCCATATATTATTTTCAAAAATATTAACTTATGAGGGTTTTTTCTTATTAAAAGGGGAGAAAAGAATAATAAAAAATAAATAATGATTTTTTCTTCACTTGTTATTAAGTTTAATTTCTCCTTCCATTCTCAAAAGCACATTGCCACTTTTTATATCCCAGTGATTGACATGATTGGCATGTAAAACACTCCAATGCCTGCAAACTCTGAACAAAAGAAAATAGGTATCATTGAAACAGTCCTGGAAAGTCCTATTCACTAGTTCACACAGAGTCATTATACTAGAAATTGTGGCCTGAGCACTGCTTGTAGTATTCAGCCAAAGACCCTGCAATACTTAACATTTATAAAGAAAAACATCCTCTCATATGCAAAGTTATGAAAATATAATACCTTAATCAGTAAAAAGAACCCCTCCCACACTCTGATATCATCTAGAGACATCATTATATCATGTCTTATTAAGTCCTTTTTTTCACATCGATTATTTTTTTAGACAAGGCCTTTCTATGTTGCCCAGGCTAACCTCACTTGATCCACCTGCCTCAGTTTCCTGAGCTGCTAAGGCTGCCAACATCTGCCACATGCCCAGCTCATCCATCACTGATTCCTTCCTCTCTCCTCTCTTCTCTCTTCTCTCTTCTCTCTTCTCTCTTCTCTCTTCCCTTCCCTTCCCTTCCCTTCCGTTTTCTTTTCTTTTCTTGCAGTGATGGGGATCAAAGCCAGGGCACTGTGATGCTGTGCAAATAGTCTACCACTGAGTTACATCCCCAGTCTCTGTCATGGATTTTTAAAACTTTGTCTTTAATAGTCTCTTTTATAAAATGATGGATGATTCCACATAACTTCTAAGCCTTTTCAGGTTCAAATGCCTTTAGTACACAACACTTGGTAAATAAGCATAAGTTCTTTAGAAATTATTTCAACAGTAGAGAATAAACTTGGGATTATTTACACTTGAAATCTCAAGGGACCCAGAAGTCTAATCAATGTGAGCCACTGAGAAAAGCAGTGTTCTGTCTGCTTTCAGGGGTTTGTCAATGTAATGTACCATTGTCTTCTTCATTTCTTCTCTGGTGGTTTTTATGTCAAGCTCTATCCACAACCTGAAATCAGCAATGAAAGAATATGGCTACAGGTAGAGTTCAATGGTAGTGCACTTGCCTAGCATGTGTGGGGCTCTAGGTCTGAACCCCAGAACTGAAACAAATAAAACAAACAAACAAAACCACCACAATTAAAAATTAACAAATAAAGTTATTGTGTCCATCTACAACTAAAAATAGTTTTTTTATAAAAATAAGAATAAATTCCTCCCTTCCTTAAATACAAGAATAAGATGAGATTTTAAAAAATTATTTTTGCCCTATGATTTTTGAATATAATATACACTTGGGTAAAGTTACTTGTATTTTTATTCTTAATTCCAACTAGAGTAGAACAACGAAGTCTGCACATTGTTTGTAACTTCTAAAATTCTTATTCAAAATATTCTACTATTATACAAAGAAAAAACTAATATACAGGGTATAATCCTATTATATTTACAAGGCATTTAATCAGATTCTTGAAAAGAATAAAGCCACAGAAAAATACTTGTACAAATAAGTAGAAATTAACTTGTCAGAATTTAAAATTTTGGGCACATAAAAGAAGACCCAAGTAAATGTAATTGGAACAATTCCTGAATTGATTTTATATCAACTATGAAAAAAGTGAGTAAAACAAATTAAGTATAAATAGATAAATTCTTGTTAAGTTTTGATTAGTTTTTAAGTGACCGGACATACTTTGTTAAGGCATATAATATTCAAAATTACTAAAGAATTTATATTTCCTTTCTTCACGGGTGGAACACAACTCAATTAAATTTTCAAGAATGTTACCTTAATAAAAATAATCCACTATGTATTATACAATAGTCCCTCATAAACTTTATAACTTTGTCATTTATTACAATGGTCCCTGTTACATAAGGACAGAGTTGTATCAGTTTCAATGACAATAAGCAAACCATTAACCTAAGTCTCCTTTATAGAAAATGTTACAGACATACTGATGGAACACTTGTTTTTGGCTTAGACTTAGACAATCTCCAAGCTTCTACTAGCCTAAGCAAACAGAACATCTGGAAATTCATTAAAAAATAGAAAGAAACGACCAATTTCTTCACCTTCAATGAAGCCAGAAGCAGACTTACTGATCTTAAAGGTACACATGTGTCTTGCTTTGTCTGTGACAGTTCTGGTTCCCAGTTTTCAGGCAGGCGTGGGTGCAAGAAGAGGATTACTGGGGATTTAGCCAAAGAGACTTTACCCCTGAGCTACATCTCTAGGCCTTTTTATTTTTAATTTTGAGACAGAGTCTCACTAAGTTGTTGAGGCCAGCCTTGAGCTTGCAATCCTCTTGCTCAACAAGTCACAGGGATTACATGCATGCACCACCACACCTGGCTGAGTGACATATTTTTAATAGCAACCCCATTTATTTTCAGAAGAGCCCTATCTGGATAATAAACTATTGTGATGACTATAATGAGATTCGCCAGTGAATTTCATTCTTCAAAGGCCTTAACCAGGCAGGGCATGCCTGTAACCCCAGCTACATCAGAGGCAGAAGTAGGAGGATCACAAGTTCTAGGCCAGCCTAGACATCTTTTAAGACTGTCTCAAAATGAAAAAAAAAAAAAAAGGTGGGGTAGTGGGGGGGGTGGTGTTACTGGGAATGTAGCTCATTGGTAGAGCACCCCTGGATTCAATTCCCGATACTGCAAAATTTTTTTAAAAAAAAAAGGCCTATAACTCATTCTCAAGGTATCCTATATGTGAAGGGCTGAAACTCTCCTCTGAGGTGAAACAATATGGGATAACTGGCAGAAAATGTGTACAATAAAAATTCCCCTTGTAGGAAAACCTTCTTTTTAATCATCTCTTTCTAATCCTACATCACCATACTTTATTCCAAAGAAAGCAAACTCACCTCTCTGCACACAACAGCAATCTGTGCCTCATCCATGCAGGTTGCTGTAACAACATCAGTCAGTGGCCCACCAGCAAGGTACTCTGTTACTACAAGCAAATCGTCTCCTACTAAGTAACTAAAACTAGAACATAAAAAACTTGCATTCTATTTTTTTAAACATCTGACATTCTATGTTCAAGTTCCAATATTAAGAACCATAATGATAAAACAACAGAGCTGATAGTTTGAGAGCAAAGAAGAAAAACTGGAAAGATAATATGTAACAGCACAAAAATGTCCGAGGGTCATTATGGTATTCATTATGATTTTAAGTCAGTGTCTGCCCATAATAGTAGTCTAAGTATATACTTTGGAGTTTTCCAGCTCAAATAACCCTATAATGTAGGAATTATTGGTCTTGTTTTGAAGATACAGAGATAGATTCTTGGAGAGGTAAAGTAACTCCTCTAAGATCACATAGTAAGTGACAGAATCAGCATTTGAAGTCAAGTTCTAATGAATCCAAAGTCTATGGCTTCTCTTAACCAGCATTCCATGCTGACTTGAAATATTATTTTTAAAAGCAGAGAAAGGTAAGACCAAAAAACCCCAATAGATTTTGGCTATAAAAACTCCCTCGTGCTGGGCCCCTCTCTTGCTCTTGCTCTTGCTTTCACTCTCTCTTGCTCTCTCTTTCTTCTCTCGCTTCTCCTCCCTCCTCCTCCTCCTCCTCCTCCTCCTCCTCCTCCTCCTCCTCCTCCTCCTCCTCCTCTTCCTCCTCCTCCTCCTTCTCACTGTTGCAATAAAGACCTCTTGGTCGCTCCAAGTATTGTGGTCACTTTCCTTTCATAATCACTTTTTAAAAAAATTAAATAGTACACTTAATTTTTCATTTTGTCTTTTTTTAACATTAATTTCTAAACTACAAGAGCTTTTTTTTTTATGTGAGGGGTAATGGGATTTGAACTCAGGGGCATTCAACTACTGAGCCTTATCGCCACTCCTATTTTGTATTTTATTTAGAGATGGTGAGTTGCTTAGGCACTTCCTAAATTGTGGAGGCTGTCTTTGAACTCAAAATCCTCCTGCCTCAGCCTCCTGGGCTGCTGGGATTATAGGCCTCTGCCCCATCACCTGGCCTTTTCATATCTTAACAGTTATTGAAACATAGCCTTGTGTCCAAATGGTAAAACAGCCCCAAGAAAGATTAAAAAAATCCAAACACTGGAGAAACTGCATTTAAAGAACAGAATTTATAGAAAAAGTGCCTGTATCGACAAAAAAAAAAAAATTAAGTTTTAGATCCACCTTCATTGAAGAACCTCAAATAGGAAAGCAGTTTTCTCTACCAGTGGCACACCAGATAGCCTGGCATGGTGGCACAGGCCTGTAATCTCACTGACTCCGGCTAAGGCAGGAGGGCCATGCCCTGCAATTTAGTAAGACTCTTTTATCTCAAGAGATTGAGAGCACTACTTGGGTTCAACCCCCAATTCCACAAAAAAGGTGGGGGGACAAAACAATGGATTATGGACCCCAATTTCAATCTAGTATCATGGGAAAGAAACATTCTTAATAACTATGTTATTTCTGGGTGGTAATACTATGGAGATTTTAAGTTGTTATATCTATATTTTTGTTTTCACTTGGCTCACTGATAACACACCACCACTATCTCACTGGTACCAAAAGTAAAACAAAACATAATTAAGAGCTCTTTTCATAAGACAACACTGGCGTCTCACTAGTCCATGAAACAAACCATCCACTGTGCTAAGATACCAACTCTGCTAGGGCTGGGGATGTGGCTCATGGTAGAGCACTTGCTTAGCATTTGTGAGGCCCTGGGTTCAATCCCCAGCACTAAAAAAAAGAGAAAGAAAGAAAAGAAAAAGATATTAGCTGTGCTTTACAAAGAAAGGTTAGATATATTAAGTAAATACCCTCAGAACACCCAACTAGCACAGAGTAGAGCTAAGATTCTTATGTAGGTTATGTGACTACAGAAACTCTGCTGTTAACGTCTATTCTATGCCATCTCTAAAACAAGAAATAGCTATTTTTTCTACAAAAAACCTTGGGGCTGGACACCATTCACACACCTTATAATACTAGGTACTTGCAAAGCTGAGGCAAGAGGATCCTGAATTCAAGGCCAATCTGGGCAAAATAGTGTGAACCTGTCTTAAAAAATAAAAATGCATCTGCTAGGTTCTGCAACCAAAAAAATACACACCTCAGAAAGATTCCATCAATAAAGAAGGTTGAAGGGGCTGGGGTTGTAGCTCAGTGGCAGAGCATTTGCCTAGCATGTGTGAGGCACTGGGTTCAATTCTCAGCACCACATAGAAAAACAAACAAATCCTCCTGTCTCAGTTTCCTGAGCTGCTGAAATTAGTGATATGCCACGAAACCTAGTTTAAAATCTATTTTCTAGCTAGTACAGTAGCACACACCTGCTTTCCAGCACTCAGGATATTGATATGAGAGGATTGTTTGAGCTCAGGGCCTGGACAACATTGTGGGACTCTATCTCTAATAAACAAAAAACCCACAAATTTTCCAGTGCTGAGGATTGAATCCAGGGATGCTTTACCTAAATTGAACTAAATTCCCGGGACTCTGGGGGTTATTTTTATTTTTAATTTTGAGACATAAAACAATTCTCTTTAAGTTACTGATCCTCCTGCCTCAACCTCCTGGGTGACGGGCCTCATAGATGTGCACCCCTGTACCCAACTCTATTGTCATTTTTGAAGTATGCCATAATTAACTGCAGCTACCATACTGACCATTATATCTCCAAAACTTACTCATGTTTAACTGAAAATTTGTAATTTCCAACTAAACATACTAGTCTATTAGAACTAATAATAAGTAAGTTCCCTTTCTATTTTATGGAATAGTTTCAGGGGCGCTTGGTATTATCCAGGCTGGTGGGTTTTCTCTCATCTTATCTCCAGCCTTTGCCAGGAAGCCAGCCAGGTCAGTCTCTGCAATTATTACTGTTGTCTCATTTTAAGGATGAGAGCAATGTTAAATGTCTTGCTTAGAGCCAGGCTGTATTGGCTCCCGAGCTTGGGTTTCCAGAGAGCAATGCTCTTCCCTTCCAGAAGGGTTTTGTTCCAGCACCAGAGCCTTCCCTCCACCCCAAGGAAACATACTTCTCTGAACCTAGGACAAACAGGCAGAGTAGCCCTAGGAAACAGCAAAAAAATATGAGTATATAACAAGCATGAGGGTCTTGGCACTCTCAATAGGGGAGTGAGTGAGGGCTCAGGCATGAAAGGCCTCCACACGGGGCTCAGGAGATGAATTTCTGGTGCAGGTCCTGGCATTGCTGGGTGGAAGGGTGAATGGGAAGCCAAGCCTCCCCTGGGGGAGCACTGGGCTGATGGGAAGCTAAACACAGAGTAGTACATGGGGGCTCTCCCTAACCCCAACCCGCAGCTCACAGTCAAGTCCCTGGGTGCTTGAGGCAGGACAGAGGAGAAGGCTGGCACCTCAAGTCCCTGGAAGGGCCCATGGTGGGGGGGGCACTGTGAGTTACCCACCCCACTACACTCCTCATGCTTCACTCCAGATGTTTCACATGGTACCTCAAGTAAAAATTTCAATTAAAAAAAGAAAGACTCTTTTTTAAAGCATAAACTACTGTACTAGTCTCCGTTCTCATTCATAGCTGAGGAAATTGGGGCCCAGAAAGTTAAGGGACTGGTCCAAGGCCAACCAGAAAGTTGGTGGCTTAGTCTTTTCTCTTTGTCTATCCAGGGACACCTCAGTGTGCTCTGAAGCCTCCTGACTTGGAACCTGCACCTTCCAGGTCCATAATCCCACTCCTCATTCTCCAAGTGCTTCAGTTTCAGGGGCTTCTCCCAATACATGTGCAGCCCATAGACACCCCTGTTTCAGGTACACCCGCTACTCCTCACCTCCTGTAAAAGTGCAGACTCCCAACTCCCTTGGGGGCCCTGAGTCCTGGGCCCAGCAAGGTCTGTGGGCTTATGTGCTCTGGTGTACACCTCCATTGGCTCCCACTTGGTCCCCTGCTCCAACTGTAGACACACAGCTTCTGACATATACCTGGGGAGCAACAAGCCAAATGTAAGGGGTTACTACCCATATTGGCCTGGTCTCCCTGACCATACCTCAGCTTGGAAAGCACAAAGCCCAGGTCTCTCATCTAGGTGGCTGATCCAGGCCCCTCTGCCCCATTTCTTGCCCTACAAAAGCAAGAAGAATGAAATTCCCAGGGGCTCCCAAAGTGCCCTGGACAAAACCCCAAAGGAAAGGAACAGTGAGCATCAGGATCTTGGAGCTGGAGTAAGGGACCCAGCTTTACCCCACTCCACCAGCCCCAGGGTCCACCACTTGAGCCCCTGTTTTACCAACTTACTTGGGTCCCAGTGGCATACACATCATGATGTAACAGTTTGTGGAGCAGCCTTGGTCAAAGGGTTCTCATGCTGGAGGGAGATGGGGATGGAAAGAGGAGCTCAGAATCAGCAGGACTGGGCAAGTGATCTCCCAGTGACCCTCCATAAGTAGGTTAGTTAAATCAGGGCTCAACCCAGACCTGTGGCAAGATTCCAAGTACAGGAGAGCCCAAGAGTGACCCAGGGCCTTCTGCCTTCCCAAGCTCCTAGGAAGAGTAACCTCCCTTGATCCACTTGTGAGCAGCTCTCTTCAGACCAGTGCTGACACTGCACCCATATCTCCTGCCTTCTCAGGGCTCCCTCATCACCTTTTACCTCCCTTTGCCATGTCCTTGTGCTCTGTTCTCCATTGGCCACACATGTCCTCCTGCCACGTCCTTCCACATACCTTTTAAGATCTTCCTAGTGCTGCTCTGCTCAACTGATCCAAAGATGGGGTCACCTCCCCCTCCCATTTTACTTTCTTATCTCTCAATTTTTCCTAAAAATGTAACTTCATTGAATTTCACTATCTGGGAGGGTGGTGATAGTGTGGATTCCCAATCATATTTTCCTAGTTCAAAAATCAGCTGGCCCAGGAAAGGCTGGGCTGAAGGCCTTCAGTACACAAAGCAGTAAAGGTCAACCTAAAAGGTCATGTCCTCCCATGAATACTGACTAGCTTCTCCTCTCCCTTATTCTCCTTTTTTGCTCCTTCCCCTGACTTCATCTATCAACCTCGCCCCCCTCCTCTTCCCAGATCACATTGAGTCTCACCCCAATATCAAGAGATTTAGCTAGAAATATTCTGTTACATGGGGAGTGGCCCAGCAGCATATCTATCTACCCCCAATTCTCCCATTGTCCATGCATGAAGACTCTGATCTTCAATACTATTCTTCACATCAGAACCACTGTGGAATACATCCAAAAAGCAACACAAACCATTGTGCTCTATGAGGTTCTGCCTCCTTTAAGGTGTTCACAGCACTTAAGAAATCAGAATCCTACCAGATGCAGTGGCGCACGCCTGTGATCCCAGTGACTTGGGAGGCTGAAGCTGGAGGATTGCAAGTTCCAGGCCAGCCTTAACAACTTAGCAAGGACCTCAGCAACTTAATGAGGCCCTATCTAAAAATGAAATATAGCAAGGATTGGGGATGTAGCTTTGGTGGTAAAGTATCCCTGGGTTCAATCCCTACTACCAGAAAAAATAATAATTAATGGCAGAGTAGTTTAAAAAATAAGGAATTTTTGAATTTAGAGAAAGAATTTTTGATTAGATATGTATAAAATATAGAAAATGTGGGTTGTACTCAATGTATAGAACAATGCTTTAAGGAATGATAATTAATAAATTCTTAAGAACTGAGCACTAAATTTGAATACCTTTGCCTCCTCACATGGAATCTTGTCAGACACAAATAGAATCCAACAGTTCTGAAGCACCCAAAACAGCCTCTCACACTGGCTCCACTACTGGGGCTTCTGTTCCCATTCTGTCTCTCAAATGCCCTCATACCCATAGGATCACAATCAAGTGGCATCTTCTTTTTGCCCCATCTTTTGCCCAACTTCCTGCTGCCTCTCCTTCTTCCCCTGAACTTGTGGGGATCAGGGCATCAGGATTCTCTCTGTTCCTTTATCTCTTTTCTTCTATGTCAAATAGAAGGAAATAGTTGATTCTTTTGTTTGTTGGTTCACTCATTTATTCAGGTTTCTTTGTGTACTGGGGATTGAAGAACCCAGGGCGTTGCACATGCTAAGCACATGTTCTACTACTCAGATACACTCCAGCAGGAAATATTTCAGGGCATCAAAAATGTTTCAGTCAAACCAGGCATGGTGGCACATGCCTGTACTCCCAGCGACTTGGGACACTGAAGCAGGAGTATCACAAGTTTGAGACCAGCCTCAGCAACTTAGTGAGATCCTGTTTCAAAATAGAAAATGGAAGGGATGGAGGATGTAGCTCAGTGGTAAAATGCTCCTGAGTGCAATACTCCTTAGCAAAAAAATAAAGTCCAGTCATTGCTCTGGATTTTGAAAACACTGCAAAGAGCATGGCCAGCCTATACTCAGGGTCGAGAGGGGCAGCTGCAACATGAGGCCCTGAGCACCATGGGGAGTGGCCAGGGTAGTACAGGGAGAGGGTAATTAAGCAACCCATGTAGGCAACCTAGCTCACAGCACCCAGGTCCATACAGAAGAGAAGCCAGGAGCATTAAGCATAAGCACTAACACATGCAAGAGGGCTATTTCAGCTCCTTCTGGTTTCAGAGGCTGTGTCTAGTCCAGAAGAGTAGTCTGGCTCTGCCCCTTGATGAGAGCTTCATCATGACTGCAAGGGCAGGGTCTGGGCTGATATGGGCCAGGAAGTGAAGGAGCTAGTGAGCATGGTCAACTCCTTCAGGGAATAAGGCCCAGAGGGTACAGCAAGTAGAGTGGAGACCTGGGACATTAAGGATGGGAATTGCTTGTCTTTTAAAATGAGACACAAACATGCGCAGATGATCGCAAGAAGGAATGGTAGTAATAGCAACAGCAGCAGGTAGGGCATTCTCTGGTACCAGCCACTGTCCTATGTGTCTCACATGAATTAACCCACATTTCTGTTCTACAGATCGGAAAACTGAGTGATAAGGGGGCTAAGTAGCACAGCCAAGGTCTCCCTGCTGGTCAGTTATAGAACTGTGATTTGGCTGATGTGCTCTTCCCTTAGAGTCCTTGCCTCCAAGCACCAAGCAAGTGTCTCTAGGAGGAGCTTCCGGTCAGGGAGTGGAGTAGGAAAGGGACTGGAATTTGGAGCATGGAATTAGTGCCTGTTTCAGGTGCTGCAGATAATGGAAAGGAGCCCTGTCTGGTGAATCCCAGAGGGCAGGCCACATTTAGGTCCCTTGAGACTGGGCAATCTGGACATGGAGGGCCTCATTCTGAGCAGAGCAGAGGAGGAAGGGCAATGGCCTAAGGCCTGACCTGGAGCTAGAAGAACCACAGGATGGGGGAAGGGAAAATGCTGCCAGGAAAACTAAATGATGAACTGAAGCTGGAGAGAGGAGGAGGAGGGCAGGCCACAGGGCTGAGGAGTAAGGGCCAAGCAGAGGAGTCACAGGGGGGAGGGGACCAGATATGGCTGTGGTGAAAGGGTGACTAAGGATGGGAAGTGCTGATCCCACAGGCTCCTCTGTCTTCTCAGCTGTCCCTGGGTCTGCAGCTTTCCCCTTCCCCCAGTGGTACTGCCCACCTGTCTTCCTGAAGGAGCCTTTAGAGGAGTTGTTGTCCTACTAAAGTAGTCCCGAGGCCGTCATGACCACCCTTCTCATTCCTGTTCAACCCCCAAGTGAAAAAGCAATAAAGACCCACAGATTGGAAAGAAAGTAATGAATCTGTTCCTTGTAGATGACATATTTTCCATGTAGAGTGGGAAACAACAAGTAATGCTGGGGAAGAAACTCAGTGGTGGAGCATCCCTGATTCAACACCCACTCCTGGAAAAACAACACCACTAAGAACTCCTGCTCTTTGGAAGATGCTATGAAGAAAATGAAATGATAAGCCATGAATAGCAAGAAAAGATTTGCAAAACGTGGATCTCAATCCACATTTCAAAACCCCTGAAACTCAATAAGAAAATAACCCATTGGTTTTTAATGGGCCAAAAATTGGAGAAAACACTTTACCAAAGACATACAGATGGCTGATAAGACATGAAAATATGCTCAACATCATTACTCATTGGGAAAACAGACTGGAGCCCTAATAAGATACACTACTCATTTATTGGAAGGGTTACAATTTGAAAACAAAACAAAATATCGACAAATAATAGTATCAAATGTTGGTGATGATGTGGAACAACTGGAATTCACCAACACTGTGGGAGAAAGTAGAAAGGCTATGGTGATTTCTATAAAGTGTCACATATGGTTACCTTATAACTCATCAATGCCACCCCTACAATTTCACCCAACAGAAATAAAAAGTTATGTTCACATGCCTATACTTCAATGTTCTTAGAAGCCTTATTTATTTATAATTCCCCCAAACTAGCTGGGCACAGTGACTCATAACTGTAATCCTAGTGGCTTGGGAGACTGAGGCAGGAGGATTACAAGTTCAAAGCCAGCATCTGTAACTTAGTAAGATCCTAAGCAACTTAATGAGACACAGTCTCAAAATCTTAAAATAATTTTTCAAAAAGAAAAAAATAAATGGGGCTGAGAATATTGCTCAGTGGTTAAACACCTCTGGGTTCAATTCCAGTTACAAAAACAAACAAAAATACTGCCAAAAAACTAGATACAAAGTAAAACTCCTTCCATGGGTGAATGTATAAATAATCTGTAGGCTGTCTGTACAATACTATACAGAAATAAAAGGAAATAAACTACTGATATGAGAAAAAACATAGAGGAATATGAAATGCATTGTGCTAGATGAATGAAGCCAGGCTAAAAAGGCAACAACTCCATTTATACATGACTCTGGAAAGATAAAAACCACAAGGATGTAGGGAGAGAAATTGACAATAAGAAATGAAATGAAAGGATTTTCCGGGTAATGAAATTGGTGGAGAGTACTCAAGTTGACAGTATTTATTTGTCAAATCCCTAACTATGGACTAAACAAGGTGAATTATACTATTTGTAAATTATTCCTCCATAAATGACATTTTTACAAAACTTTACCATGGGCCCCAGGTTTCCACTTCATCAAAACTAAGGGCCTTTCTAATCTTGACCCCACGGGGTCAACCTCACTGCCCGTGCCACCTTGTGCTTGAATTACATCTGTTTCATCATTCTGTTAACACCCTACTTCCCAGTTTCCATGCCTTTTTGCATGTCATTCTGATTGCAAGCTGCTTATCAACACAAGTGCAGGATGTACTTACTCACCTCTATACTCATCCCTCAAATAACACGCATACTAGCTCACAGTCTGCTTTCAATGCAATGCGCCCAGGAGGGAGCATGGCCACATAGCTCCAAGGGGAGGAGAGATCCGGGCTGCTTCTTAAGAGGTGGGTCTGGAAGGACTCAGGGGCACCATCAAGGCCAAGGGAAGTGGAGAAAGCGCAGGTAATGCCTAGTGGCAGAGGTGCAAAATTTCACCTCCCAGCTGGGTATCAGGGAATACACACAGGGTCCAGCTTACCTGGGTCTCATAGTGGCATCTTGCTGTGCTCACCACCCTGATCTCATGAGCAGCTGCAGGATGAGCAGCAGCAGGATGCACACAGCAGGTACAGCCACTATGATGCTATGCACAGGCTAAGAAGCCAAGCCAGGGGCCAGTTCCTCCCTGGCCCCGCCTCTCCACCCGACTCCTCCCCCCCCCCCCTGCCCCAGGTAGCCACGCCCACCTACTCTTCCTCCCTGGACTGGACCATTAGTCCAGTACACCCAAGCCGAACCTCACCCGACCACACTGTGGGTCCTCCTGTCCCTGTTCAACCTTCATTCCCCCACTCCGTGGGCCCTCTGGATTCTCAATTCCACAGGCCACATCTTACCCCGCCCCCACTGGCCTTCAACGTGTCCTTCAACAGTCCTCCCAACTGATTTCTCCCTCTAGCCCCGCCCAGTCAGCCCCGCCTTCGGTTACCCAGCCGCTTGGCTGACCACCTCTCCCTCCCCTCCACCGGAGCTGGTCCCAGTGTGGGCCCTTGGGACTGTGTGGATACTTCATGGCTCTGTCAAGGAAGGGCATGTGCCTCCTGCGCAGGATGCCAAGCACGCAGCTAGCCAGCAAGGAAGCCAGGTAGAGACACAATGAGAGGAGCAGCAGCATCTAGAGTCTGATGTTGCGGTGCCCCACACAGTTGTTTACCCACCTGCAGTGGTGGTCAAATACCTAGGGGAGAGGAGGCAGCACTGAGGGTCCATCTGACCTGGACTCCAGCACCCCCAAATCCTGAGGCTTCCCACAACTCAGCCCTCTAGGCTTCCTGCTCTTGGCCATACACATGGGCTCCCATCTCCAGGGAGAAAACAGCATTTCCATTGCTAGAGCACAGGACTCCATGGCTCATCAGGTCACCTGTCATGACTGAGATCTTTAGAGGCAAGTCCTGCCTGGTGTCACTTGGAGCAGGATGTAGAATAACTCTGGGCCTCTATTTTCTCAGATACTGGATAAAGATGAAAGAAAACACCCTTGCCCAGTGAACCTTGTGCACTTGTAAACCCGTGCAGATATGAACTTGTGCACAGGAGAGAAAAACACTCAGAACCCAGTTAACCCTCCAACTGGGACACCCAGAGGTGGACAGGCAAAGATCCACAGAACAGGGCAGCAGCCAGCCTAAAGGTCTGGGTATATAGTATTAGCAAGCCAAGGGATGGGACAGTCACTGCCTTTCCTCCCCCTGACTCCACCAGGCTCAGCACAGATGGGATGCCCTTTGCATGTCAGCACTTGTGCACAGCAAGGCCAGCCTCTCAGGACAGATGTGATGGCATAGGTAAGTGAGCAACAGTGGCTGAGGGCACTTTTAGCAGTGTGAGAAGATGGTCTCATACCCACCCCAGCCCACTTATGATGGGAGGTTCCTGGTCCTGACTAGGTGCCCAGAGATGGGTTGGTGAGTGGACGGGGAGGAGTACTCACCTCCACACAGATGTTGCCAGTTTCACAGTGGTAGGTTCCGGGCAGGTGGTAGAAATTACATTTGGCACACCATGGCATTGGAAAAGATTTGTTGTTCACCTGTGCCATATAGGGTGCCTCCGAGTCCTGCTTAACAGAGCCTGGCATGAGAAGAGGTCTGGGCAGTGGCATGAGGCCCTTCGATCACTCTGCTGCTTGGGGCAGTCCCATAGCATCACTAGACAGCAAGAGGGTGGGGAGGAGGTGGGCAGGTGAATCCGGGTTCCTGTTGAGCAAGCTGACCACTCACATGAGCTGGCAGTCAGAGAGAAGGGGGTTTCCAGCCAGAAGAGCTCTCTGTGGAGCTCCACCCTTTGGAATAGTGATTTGTGCTTGGAGACATGTGTGAAATGGGAAGGAGTTAGGGTCAATTGTGTGGTTTGGAAGAGCCTGCTGGCCTTTCTTGCCAGCCTGTCTGGTCTTCCATTCTAAAGTAACTGGAAAACCTCCAGGATTCTGTTTTATCACACCTCAGTGGCTTGGGAAATGAAGTACAAGGGCCTAATTAATGATGACATGGAGGAAAGGGATCCTGAGGCCCTAGGTGGGGTGAGCACATTAGAAATCACCCCTATAGGCCTCAGCCCTTGGGGTACTACCTCATTCTCCCAGATTCTGAGGCCTTACCTCTGTGCAAAATGCCTGGGTCCCATATATTCATGGAAATGAGGCTGTAGAAAGTGAGGAGACAGAGAAGCTCTGTGGTCACTGGAAGGGCCCATTCTCCACTCTGGGCCAGTCCTCAGCAGATGAAACCAGAGCCAGACTCAGTTCTAGTCTGGGGAAACCCAGAGTGCCCCATGAGCCCTGGCTCATGCTCTAAATATCCAGGCTAGAGGCAGACCACAGAGAGTCCACCAAATGTCACCAGCATTACCAGCCACCCTCAGTTTCCTAAATGTGTCAGACACTCTAGATCTCTGTGCTTCTAACGATATATCCTTCTTTCCCCTCCTGACCCTCTCTCCACTTCCCTGCCTCTTCACTACCACTGTCTATTTTTCCTCCTAGCTCTTTGTAAGAAACCTGGCAGCTTGTATGGGATACTCACGGGAAGGCAAAAAATATGCCACTCAAAGTGACCAGTGCTACCACATTAACAGATGCCCAAAGGCTGGGGAAAAGCCAGACATGTTTGGATGTTTGGGTGGGGATAAGAAAACATTTGAGATAGTCATAACTTAGTTGCCTGCTCTGAGAGCTACCAGATGGCTCTTCTGGGTTGGCACCCAGAGTGCCATGACAACAAGTGTGACATCAGAGACGTTCCAGCATGGGGGCTTTGGCGGCTTCCTGTGACTTCTGAGAGCAACCTTCCCCTACCCCGACATACACACTTGTGAACTGGGACAATCTGCTCTTATGATGTTGGCTTTGTTGGATGTGGTTTGTCCCGCAAAGCTTCGTAGGCTGGAGGCTTGGTCCTCAGTGTGGCAGTGTTGAGGTGGTAGAACCTAGAAGAGGTGGGGCCCAGTGTGAGATATTTCAGTCACTGGGGACTAGGCCCTTGGAAGGGAGTAACGTACTTCACATGGGCCCTCATTTGTTCCTGTGAGAGTGGGTTGTTATTAAAAGAGCAAGCCTGGTCTCTACCACATGCATGTCCTCCCACCATTATTTCATTCACCATGTTATGATGACCCTCACTAAAGGTCAGGGGCTGCCAAAACGCTAACTCTGAGCTAAATAAACCTCATCTCTTTATAAAGTATCCACTCTTGGTTTTTTGTTAGAGCAAGAGAAAGCTGTCTAATATAGAGACCATATAGGTATGGTTTCTGGGGAGATGGCATGGGGAGAAGTTTGGTGATAGTTATCACCCTTTCAGACCCAGCCAATTGAAGCAGACAGAGCTCATTGTTTATCCTATCTTCACTTCTTCCTTTTTGTGGTAACAGAGTTCCAGTTTGGGGAAGGAGGTGGCTCTCTACCAAACTCAATAACTTCTCAGTTTCCCTCATTTCCAGAGACATGTGCAAATGTCGATTGAGGACTTCTAGAACAGATTTTGTCTTTTCAACAAAAGGGCAGATGATGCATTTGGCAGAGCTCTGTCCCCTTTCTTTCTGTTTTGAAGCTAGTCCTGCTGGCTGGGATACCACCAGGGACCCTTTAGGCAACAAGTCATGCTACCCAGGCACAACTTGTGAAGTGGTTTTGTCCCTGTCTTGTCCCTCAACTGCCTCCCCTTGGGCTTCATATTATAATAAATGGATTTTTATTACACTGACATGTGTCATTGTACTTGCCGTTAAGCCCCTGAAACCTTCTGTGTTTGGCGGATTCTTCCCACCATAAGTCTTGGTGAGGAGCAGAAACCATTTTGCCAACCCAATTGGAGCTGAAAATGGCCAAATATCTGTGGCTTCTCTCACAGTGATTACTTCTCTCACCTTTGATTCAGGTGACATCAGTTGCACTCTAGAACTGCTACCATAGACTGACCAAGAAGTCTGTGCTGAGATGCAGCAACTGCACAGATGTCCAATGTCCATATGTAGCCCCTCCCTGCTCCTTGCTTCTTGGACTAAGGATTGAACCCACGGGCACTGAGCTCCATCCCTAGCACTTTTTATTTTGAGACAGATCTAACTAAGTTGCTGAGACTGGCTTTGAACTAGTGATCCCCATCTCAGCTTCCCAAGCTTCCAGGACTACGGGCATGTGCCAAGGAAATTAAATGAATTAAAAATTGTTCACGGCTGGTGGCATTGACATTAGGGCAAAAGGAGAGTCATGGAGATACTGGACGATTGGGTCAGGAATATGAGGGCTGATTCAAAAGGTAATAAAATGTTAATATCTCCAGAGCACTTTCCCCTTCTCCAGCCTGTTGCCAAGTTTTCCTTCCTCCAGGGAATTGTTCCTCCTAGCAAAGATAGTGTTATTGAGTGCCTACTAGGTGGCTCCCTTCCTGCCTTCTGGGAAGATATGGAAAATAGGGAGAAGTACCCCAAGGAAGGCTGCCTTCCCTCCCTTTGGCCATATAGGTAGGATAGGAAGAGAGGGACATAATAGGAAAGAAACCTGAAATCTATAAAAGGTGCAGGTCACCCCACGTCCTTGGATACCAGCTCTGGGACCCCTTCTCTCTGGAGGACTTTCTCTTTCTCTCTCTTTCTTTTCTATCCTTTAAATAAAAATTTTGCTCTTGCAAAATTGGGTGGCTAATCATCAACACTGGGGGAAAAGGACCCAATCCTGATTTTTAGGACCAATTTCAGATGGGGGCTCTGCAGGAAAGATCACCAGGATTAGCTCCTCAGCACCTCACATCTTCCTAAAGAAAAGTGCACCTTTCTTTTTTCCTGGAGGACAATAATGGGCACCTGTCAGCTAATTAAAAATGCAGTTAATTTAAGCTGTCTTTCTACAAGACTTGGGTGACAAAATTCATGGCATAGGTGACTCCTAATCACCTGTCCTGCAGGCCAGGCAAGTTGGATTTTGCCAAAGCTGTTTCTCACTATCCCATCCAGGCTCAGAGCCATGCCTGGCATGAGTACCCAGTGTCCCTAGTCCTATCTGCCTTTGGATGCATGGAGACAGATAAAGGGTTGGAACAATTTTTGAGATTCTGACCAAGGCCACTCCCCAGTGATATTAAAAGGTTTCTTCCTGACTCTTCTCCTGATCATTCTTATGGGGCATCCTGTGGTAACTGGTTGATGAAAAGGGAAAGCCCCAGTGACACATACTTCCCTTTGAGCTGAACTGCACACTCCCATACTCATTCCTCCTGAGCAGTTCCATCCTCCCCTCTCCAATCAAACTAGTCATTGAGAGAGGGACATTTTACATGGAGTTGTTCCTAAAGAAATGTCTGGGTTCCCTTCATTCACATATTAAGTCTTTACAAGCCTGTAGGGATTCTCCCCATTGTTGTTTCTGTACTCCAGGGGTTTCTTTGGCTGTAAAAGGGAGGCATTTTTCAATTCACGACCCTTCTGTAAAGTCTGCTGGGAAAAGGGCGTTAAGCACCTAACAACCATTAAATGTCTTCATTATACACTGGAGATTCCTTTGTCCCACAGTGTAGAGAAGCACACCACACATAGGTCTTTTTTCCCCCATAGGTGACCACATTTGGAAGTTTATAGTGGCAGGAGAAGTCAGGCATGCCTCTCAGGTTGTAGGTATTCTGACTGTGGAAATAGACAGGGAAGTTTTCCCCTGGTGAGCGAACTCCTGGGTGATTAACTGGCACCCTGATTCCCACAATTGGAAAGCCCAGCACTTTCCTGAAGGCTATTAAGATAACTATGTGGGAGTACTACCTGGTTTCTATAGGAACACCCTTAGATGTGTGAGGATCTGTGTTTGTATTAACCTGGAACTTATCTCAGTTTGCTAGCACTCAGGGTTAAAGGAATACAGGTTAGAGTGTAATCATGGTGATGGGTAACATGAAAACTTTTTGAGGTAATAAACTTGGCAACAGGGAGGAGCAGACACTTCTTCTTCACTACTTCACTCCTCTCTGCTTCCCCTTTTATCTGCCACCTTTCCCTGCCTCCTTGTACCCTGTGTGTGTCTGTCCCTTTGTCTCTTCACAGGTTTTCTCCATAGGTATTCTTTATAGCTGATGTCCAACATTGAGGTACTGAACCCCACAAGTCCTCCCAGTCCACAGAGAGTTTGGGACAACAAAATCAGCCCTGGAAAAGATCCTTCCAGACATTGGAGGTAATGGGGGAAGGGAGTGGTTCATGCCCAAAAGAGAGAGCTTTTAGGTGTCTTTTCATCAGCTAGTGATGCCATGGAAAATTCTCTGACAAGCAGATGCGTCATCAGGCTGAACTTTCTTTCCTACTTCGCAAAGGCTGGGCAAACTGTGACAATAATCCTACTGACTTGCTAACAGAGATAAGCTCTTGCTGTCCCTTTAATCCAGAAAGTGGGTCAGTAAATTTGAAAGACTGGGAGAAGATAGGTGAAACTCTTCATGAGAAGCCACATGCTTGTATAGTGGTATTAGAAACTTGGTTTCTTTGTAGGGATGCAATTAATAAAGCCTCAGTTTCTCAAACTGACCACTATTCTTTTTTTGTGCCTGGACATCCAAGTTCTTTAAAAGAACTACCACAGCAGCTTCTGCAGTGTGGCTGGCTGCCTGCTGCTGCTGGGAACACGGAGTGTTGATTTACTACCTTTGTCTTCAGGGGAACCTGTAGCAGTCGCTCCTCCCCCAACTAAATCCAAGTTAACTAAGCGTTTGGGACAAGCTGTGGAGAAAGGAGGGATTTCATAGTTTAGCTGTCTGTCCCATTGAGTTGAATTTTGCTGATCAGCCAGAGCATAAGCAATTACCTTGTGTTATATTTAAAGAGTTGCAATGTACTTTTTTAGAAAACAATGTGAATAGTAATTTTACCCTAAATATGATTGAATTGTTGGAAATGGAATATGCCCCATTCCTAACAAAGCCCTTTCAACATCGTTTCACAAATACCTTCATGCTACTAGAGGGAGCACTGGAGTAGATTTGATTACTACTGAAGACATCCCAGTGAGACTTTACAGGGGACAACAGCTCAGTTGGTAAAGTGTTTTCCTTAAATGCACAACCTCCTGGGTTTAATCCTCAGCAACAACTTTTAAATGAAAGGGTAAATACAAGGTTTGACTCTACTCTTATTGGAGCATGTTTGTCAATTACTGAAAGTAGACCTAACTTAATGTTTTGTTTTTAATGAGCAGTCAATTACAGGATTAACAGACACTAATACTAATGTCATGGTAATAAATACTTTTATGGTATGGCTTTATACATAGCCCCAAGATGCCACCCGGTTTGGGGAAAAGAAAACAAAAATAACCAAGTGTCCAAAACCTCCCTGTGGCTACCATGCTCTGCCCCTTCCAATCCACAACAAATCATTGCTTATATTCAACAATATGTGGAAACTATTACAAGATTTGGTAGGTTTAAAACAAAAAGAAAAAGAAAAAAAAATACTCTCCAGAAAGAATATAAACTCCAACAACATGCTCTAAGAGGATAGTCTTATAAAAGGAAAAATAGTTACAACTTTTTAACTTTTGCTGGATTTCTAACTTTCCTAGCCTTATATTTAAATGTGAATTACAGCCCCTGTATGATTTACTAGGGTTATTAAAAAAAAAAAAAAAAACAGTTTGGACAAAAGAAGAAAAAAAAGTGTCTTTTTAAAATCCAAGCTGCTTGGCCGGCTATTTTACCTGTTTTCAGTCAAGTTTCTTAACCAGCTCCTCCTCCTCCCTAATATTGCAACATTGAAAGAAAAGTAGAAAGATTCCAAATGTGCAAGTTGTCTCTTTCAAAAAAGTTTTTTTTTTTTTTAAGAATTTCACAAGAAGATAGGGCAGAGGTTGTTGGAAGGGAAGGGAGGGGGCATGGGATTATAAAAGATGGTGGAATGTGCTGATCATTATTATCCAAAGTACATGTATAAAGACACAAATTGGTGTGAATATACTTTGTATACAACCAGAGATATGAAAAATTGTGCTCTATAAATGTAATAAGAATTGTAATGCATTCTGCTATCATATATAAATTTTTAGAAAAATGAATTTCACAGGCTTCCTACTGACCTAATGAAAAGTTTAATATTACTGAGATTTAGGTTTTTAAATATTCTATGTAAGTTGTTATGTTTTTTTATCAGTCTTGTTTTATCTAAGTACAAAGTTTTTTACATTGTCTTTGTCCAAAGGCCAATTTCTCCAGAGTTAACTCTCAAATACATTCAAAAATTTATTTTAATAAATCCTAAGATATAAATATGGTTATGTTAGGAATGAGTCTTACCAGGTGTCAAGGACAAAAATGCCGGATAACTGAAACTTTGATTTCAGTGTCCATGATACCTGTGGGATTTTTATACCTGACATATCCAATTATACAGGCCTGTCTTATATCTATATATTATATACTTGGTAGTAAATTGGCTTTTAAACAAATGATCATTCATTAATTAAAATTTAAAGAATTAAATGGATCTAAATAATCTAATTCAAATGAAATTATTAAATAAATATATATATGTCTTTAAAGTTATGGCTCATGGGTTTCTCTAGGTGGCCAAACAATAAAGTCTTAACTTCAAAAAATATGGAAAATACCATATAATAATCATTACTTCTAAAATTTTTCAACAGAAAAAAGGATGATTAATGATGTCAATTGTGGGAGGCCAACCTTAGGAGTGACTGAGTTACCTCCCCAGCTGGGTGCTGAGGCGCTCAGTCACAGAAAATGGGTGTGTCTTGCTACAGCCCCATGGGTGAAGCTATGCTCACCTGTTCCTTTGTAATCTAATCCCTTGCCCTGTTTAGGATAGAATCTTCCATGGAAGTGCCTTGTGTGTGTCCCCTCTCTTACTGTGCCCTTGGGTGTGGCCTACCTAGATGTCAGTCAACCTGCTGACAGTGGACATCATGAAGATAGACTCAGCCCCTGAAACCTGACCCCTAGCCTCATTTGAATAGCTTCTCCTCAATAAAAGGGGTCAGCGCGTGCTCTCTTTCTTCTCGCTGTCTTTCTTCGGACCCTTAAGGTCAGAGGAGCCGTCACAGCAACCCCAAAGAAAAAGGTATTTGTGTCTCTTGTGTGGTTATTTCATGCAGCCGAGTTAGCCCAGTTTAACTAGAGTGACCCCTGAGCCTTTTAGTCTCGAGAACAGAAACCCGGCAATCAATCATGTTTTTCTTATGTTTCTATGACACAATCACAATGAGTAAATTAAATTTAGCATAAATAGGATTAGTTGTCTTTAAGTATGGTTTATTAAATAATACAAAAATTACAACTAATGCCAAACTGATCTCTTCCTTTGTTTCCAGTTGTTGAAGAAAAAGGATGCTGCCTCCTTCCTTTATTTGACTCCTTCTTTAAAACATGCTTTTCAGAGAATTAATGAAGTTATCAACAGTCATGGTGGATCCACTTCCTGCACCTAATGTGCTATTATCATTGATAGTTTTTGTTGTAAAACCTTATGCTTTTGCAACAGTAGTTGCTATTCATAGAATGGTGATATTCTCCTCATTTTTCGGGCCATAGTATATTGCCTTTTTCTGGAATGTATGCTCACTTGATTACTGATAGTCGTACTAAAATTTAATCCTTAACAGGCATGGAAATTTATGTTTTATACCTTACTCATGAAAAAAACCTTATATCTCCAATACTTACAGTTCCTCCTCTACTATCAAGTTGTAGTAACATTTTTTTAGCGCCTATTAATTTTCACGTCTCATGATGGACAATTCTCTGTTATATCATGTTCCTTAATTATATCCCTTTTCCTTAGTTTCTACTGTTCCTCTTGTAGATGGAATAATGGTGTATACAGATGGAGGTAAACAAAGAGGAGTAATGTCTGTTTTTATTAATGGTGAATGGACTATTATGCCCTACTTCAGATTTCTTCACAGCCAGCTTAGTTAGCTGCCATTATCCTGATGCTTAGATTGTTTTCTACTACTTTAAATGTTATTACACTTTCTCAATATATAACTAAATTTGTTCCTCATATTTTTATGGCTGTGTTTTCCCTTCATTTGGATTCTAATTTACTATCTTTTTTTTTAACACTTGAAACTCTTTTACAGCATCGTATGCCTCTTATCTTCCTTGCTCATGTACACAACCACATCAAGATTTCTAGACCTTTGATGAGGGTGATGCTCACACAGATGAAGCTATGAAATCCCTTTATCCTTTGTTTTCAGATACTGTGGAATCCCATTAATTTTTTTCATCAAAATTCTCGATCACTAATAAAAATATTTTCCATCTCTTCTCAACAGGTTCATGCCATAGTTAACCATTGTTCTTACTGTGCACCCTAATGGGCCCCTGCATAAAAATGTGTAAATCCATGGGGCCTATATTCTAGTGCACTTTGGTAAATGGATGTTGCGCATTTCCCTCCTTTTCATCCTTACTCCTTTCTTCATGTTTTTTTTTTTTTTTAAATACCCATTGTGGGTTTATTTAAGCTAGTGACCACAGGTCTAAAAAAGTATCTTCTCATTTATTGCTTTGTTTTGCCACCCTGGGAAAGCCTATTTATTTAAAGATGGATAATGCCTCCAAGTATACATCTCGTGCTTTTGCGCAATTTTGTAATCAACGAAATATAACTTTAAATCATGAAATTCCTTATAATTCTACTGGACAAATTTTGGTTAAATGAACACATTGTACTCTTGAAACTTGCATTTTAAAACTAAAACAAAAAAAGGGGAATCCAGCCTCTTTCATATTAATAATGCTTTAAATATTGCTTTATTTATAGTTAATGTGCTCAATATGCAGTGCAAAGTCAATACTCAACAATTGGTTGTCTGCTTTGGATAGACGTTCATTCTCAAACAACCATGACTAAAAATTTATGTAAAATATAGAGTTCCACCGGACCCAGGATAACAAGACCCTATACCTCTGATCACCTGGGGAAAAGGATAGACTGCTATGCTTACACCAACAGGTCCTGCTTGGATTCCAGCTCTACGTTCAAAACAAGCTAGTCATGAGCTGACATCAAAACCCGATACTCAAGCTTCACTTGACCCTGGATGAGGAGAGCTCCACCAAACAAGAGGATAATGATTATTCTCCTCTAAAGAGAAGAAATACTAAAGAAGGATAGATAAGAAATACCTAAAGAGGATCCCAAGCTACTAACCTTTCAGTGACTTGGGGGGATATAAAATCATTAACAACCTCAGTTCAACAGATATTGGCTCATATGGGGTTAAAATGTACTCTAGAAAACTTAAGTTACTGCTTTGTTTGCTAAACTCACACAATATTCTATAAATGTTTTGATCCTTATGATAATATTATTCTGCTATTGTACCCAGCTGTGGGAAATTTAGTACAGTCAGATTCCTGGACTTCTAGAACCCATTATAACTGTGTTCACTTGGCTGAAATTTTTATATATCTGCAAAAATGCCTCATGGTTACCGCATTTCAATTGTTCATAGGTGGATGTTTACTAATATTGGGATTATGATGTCCAACTTGTGTTTCCAATGCCTGCCCTATTTTTTGCCCCTGTCAGCATTAAGACAAACGATAGTATTTATCCAGAAGGGGCTTCAGGTATTCTGACTGTGGAAATAGGGAAGTATTCCCCAGTGAGCAATGCCTCCCTGTAACTGGCAAGCTGATTCCCAAGATTGGGATGCTCAGCAGTTTCCGCCTGAGGCTATTAAGATAACTATGCAAATGCACTACCTGGGTTCCATAGTAACATATTTGGTGTGAGAGGTTCTGTGTTATTAACCTGGACCTTATCTCTCAGTTCACTAGCACTTGGGGTTAAGGAATACTGGTTAGAGTGTTGTCATGGTGATAGGTAATACGTGAACTTTTTTGAGTTAATAAACTCAGCAGGAGGGAGGAATGGACACTTATTCTTCACTACTTCACTTCTCTCCTCTATGCTCCCCTTTTATCTGCCACCTTTCCCTGATTCCTTGTACCCTCTGTGTGTGTCTGTCCTTTAGTTCGTCTCCTCACAGGTTTTCTCCACAGGTATTCTTTACACCAGGTTCTTTGGAATGAAGTACAAAAAAGGTCCTGGTTCATTCTGCCAATGATGTCAGCAATAGATTTGACAGAACCATGTGGTGAGAAAAGGGTTTGCTGGCCATCAGAAGCTCACATGGTGATTTCCCTAAAAAATAAATAAATGGATTTTTCTCTGTCTCAGGAGCCTGAGTTGTTTTCTCATTTTCAGATGGGAGCTTCATTCTCAAGTTATGCCAGGTTTACCACCAGCCTACATCCTCTGGTGGCGGTGGGGGGAGGGGGGGCAGAGAACAGGGGGGATTTTGTCCTTGTTCAGAGGAAAGCCTTGTCCTCAAAAAAGAGAGGTGAAAATTGCTGGCTGCTAGAGGCTTTGGGAGCTAGATGCTCAAAAAGTGCCTTATTTTCCTCTGCTGCTAAGCCTAGAAAATGACTTAACCACAGTTGGAAAAAGGAGATGTCTCATAATTTTCTGCCTTCAACCTGCATGATTACAAACTGTGCGAGTTAAAACTGGTATCCAGAGGAAATGTCATCTGAAGGATCACACCATAAGAGACTAATTTTATAATACCCTATGTGTTAGGTTTTGCCTCTCAAGCTCAGAACAGTAGCTTCCCTTACTTCTTAGCTTCTACCAGATCTCTGTCTCTCCAAGGCTTACAGAGAATGCAGAGCTTACAAGACTTACAAGGCTTGGAGAGAACTGGTTTGAGTTCTAAGGGGGTTGGGGGAGAAGCTTTTAAATTCAAGCCACTGTGGGACCTAAATGCCTGGCTATCTTGACTACTTTTACACTCTACTACCTGGCTTTCTTTAAAAGTACTTTTTATACTCTTTGTTCAAGGATTGGCTCTCAAATTCGTTGGAAAATCTCCTTTGCAAAATCCTAATTAGGACACAGTCATAGTGATGTTGGGAATAAATCTGATAGCCATCGAGGACAAATGGCCACCTGAACACATGATTTCAGTGTCCACCATGACTGTCAAACTTTATACCTGGCATTTCAAACTGTACAGGCCTGCCCTAAATTGAAGTCATAATGTAAAAGTCTGATAGACTTTTAATTTCTGTTTAAATCTAATACAAACTTTAATAAACATCTGTAGCATTGTCTCCTGAGGTGACCTCCTATAAAAAGCTACAAGATCTGTATGTGTGCACACCTGTGTATTGTTTTCTCTACATATGTGCATGTGTCCATATATCATGTATGTGATATCAAAATTAGAATATAGATAAATGAGTGTCATAAATCAAAATTTAGAAGAAAAATGGATCTAAATACCATTTAGTTCACATTATTTAAACAAAGTTCAATTTAAATTCAATAAACAGATGAGAGGAAAGATGTCTTTAAAATTACAAGTTTTTCTAGATTGGACAATTAAAAGAGTGTTGGTTTCTATAAAATGTAGAACATTTTATAGAAAATCCCATTGCTTCTAGGGATTTTTCTTCAAAGGGGAGATAAAGCTAATTATACTTGTCTAATATCTTGTTTTTTACAGGTAAAAATGTATAAATCGATTTAACATCAATGGGATTAATCATAAATGTGTTTGTTAGCTGAGAATCTGATTAATTTGCAAAGTTATGGTGCTAAAACACCAACTGCTAAATATAAAATCAAGTATTCTTGACTCCAAGATTCCTAAGCCAATTTTTCTAAATTCAGAAATTTCATAAATACTGTTTCAGAATATAAATTTGAAAAGGGATAAACAACTAGGAAAGAGACATAAGAAGGTTCTAGGCATGAAAATATATTTTAGAAATAAAGAATTAGAGTAAAAAGATGTTTCTGGATAAGAAAATCTTTTTCTGGTGAAGTAAAAAGTTGTAGAATGTCTATGTAATCTGCAGAAGGTTTGTGGAAGTAAATTTCAAAAAGTTTGTAAGTTGGTTATATAAAATTAGCACAATCATTTTAAGTGATTTAAGGCTTTTCCTAAGGTCCAGTATTAACATACTAATATAAACCAAAGTTTAATTTTCTATTTATTGAAAGGAATTCTTAAAACATTAAACTACTCTTATATATATATCAAGATAATTTCTTGTGTTTGTTACATTTTATTATTTAGAGAAACTAGTTTTAAGGAATTATGGTTTATTCAACTTTGGTTAAAGAACAACTACTATTTTAGAGGTTTACACTACAGATTCTGAATTTTTCTTTAAAAGCTAAACTTGGTTAGTGTAAAAATATCAGTGTACTTGTGGTGCTGTTACTTGTTCTTGGTATACTAGAGGTATTCATATCTTTCAAGTATACAAATCTTTTAAATATAAGGCTTAGAAGAGCATTCCACCAAGCTTATTTTCTTAAACTAATGTTTGAAGTAAAGGTTTGGGACTATAAAAATTATGTTTCTTGGGTCATATATATTATATAAACTCCATATGGTTTTACTCTTGCTAATATCATTTTATATTTTTCTTGTAAATTTTATAAATATTTTCTGTTAATACCTTATGAAAGTATGACTTTCAAAATAACAACCTGAGTTAATTTGAGATGATAGGCCTTCATTGATAGGATAGACAAGATGTAAGGCTGATATTGACTCTCAGTACTAACACTGACCCCAATTAAATAGAAGGAGTAAGATGAGTACAAAGTTAGTTGTTAAAGTTAAAACCCAGTACTTTTAGAACTGGCTTGCTGGATGTTCAAGACCAAAAAACCAAAGGTCATATGTTTTCTCTGATATGAGGATGCTATTTCACAATAAGGGGGAAGGCTAGGGAAGAATAGTTACTTTGGATTAGATAGAAGGGAGTGAAGGTGGGGAGGGGTATGGGAGATGTAAGGATAGTGCAATGAATCTGACATTACCCTATGTACATGTATGACTACACAACCCATGTGATTCCACATCATGTACAAGCAGAAAAATGAGAAATTATACTCCATTTACATGAATTGTCAAAGGCATTTCACTGTCATGTATAACTAATCAGAATTTTTTTAAAAGATTAGGCAATACAATTTGTATATATATATATATATAAATATAAAATTTTGCATAACAACTGAAAAGTATCAGATCATCCTCTAAGTGAATAAGTAAATATAACTAAAATTTGGGGGGCCCTAACTTACCTTTGTGCTAGACATTCTATGAGAACTTTATATGTACTACCTCTTTCATGGGACCTCATCATAGTAAAGTCTGACACCATATTCAAGTTCAAATTTCTAGTAGTCCCAGTTAGAATACAAAATTTTTGGTCTTTCTGATTACAATTCTTTATCAGCAGGTACCCCTGTGTGCAAAACTTTTTTTTCTTCTAATAATTTTTTATTTTTCATATTCTAATCTTTTAGTGTTACTTTTCATGTTTAAATTTTTTGCAATTTTGTAAATATTTTGTCTGTTATATTATCAAAGTTGATTTATCCATACAGAGCAAGTATTTAAAATTAGGAGTGGATGTATTAGTAGTAGATGTTAAAATACGCTTTTGTGAATAATCAGAAGCTAAAGTCCTTTTGTGGATGGCAAGTATATTAAATATCTGAAGAAGCTCGAATGAAAGCAATTTGGAATTTCAGGGCTTGAGTTATGTGATTGTGCTGCAATTGTGATCTTGTTTGGTTCACAAAGTCATTTAATTACTGTTTTCTACATTCTGTTCATTACATTAATGTACTTCACAACCTATATTTTCTCAAACTTTTGAAACATGAAGTGTTAGTATATATTTCTTAATAGGCACAAATTCTCTCTTTGTAACTTTTGTAATTTTTTCTAGCACACAAAGTACTTTTTGTATTTTTGAACAATTTGCTTAACTAGTATGAAAATGAAGTTCATGACTGTAGTCATTGTCTATCACTAATTGTACTCTCAGTATTAGCCTCTAGCTCAAATCTATATGAACATACCTTTCTACATTTATTCCTCCCAATTTTGTCCCTCAATCTTTCCCCACCTTTTCTTCTTATTCTCTCTTTCCACATATATACACACACTTATTTAGGTTTGAATTTTCCATTCTGGGCCTTCAGGTTAGGAATCTTATTCATAGCAGCTTTCTCAGATATTAGTTCTTCTTATTTTAGTCCCTTATGACCATTTTTTTTTTTGCCTAACTTAACTGTAATACAACATGATTGTATGCAGCATTACTGTCAGTCTTTGTTTTAGTAAAGCCTAAAACTGGAACTTCACAAAAATTTCAGGTCTGGATAAATAGAGAGTGGATATGAACAGAGAATAAGGTTAGAAACTTATATGAAAATCTGTGGTTTGTCTTATTTCCATGCTCCACGTGGAGTTCTCTTCTATGCCTGTAAAATCTTAATTTTCTCTGGCATATAAAAATAAACAAATGAAACAAAAGTATGTTGTTCATCTACAACTACAATTTTTAAAAAAAGACTAATGAGGAGTTAAAAGAAAAAATATGATTTACTGAGCTTTCTTTCTTATTAATGTTTATTTTCTGTTTTATTTTAGGCTACTCTAGTGCACAAAGAATGAAATACATGCACAATTCAAGCATTTAAAATATATACTTTCCCTAGGCCCTTCATAAAAAGGAGAGATTATCATTGCACCTCCAATATAAAAGAAAATATTAAAGATAACAAATCATGATTCTTATACAAAAATAAAATTAACACGTCAAAGATTATACTAAGCTCAGTAGTGAGTGAAGGAGCCAGTGAAATAAAACTCCCTCAAAATAAATTTAAAGTGTTCTTACATACTATATAGATAATCAGGGATTCTGAAATATATTTATAGATGGATGCAAAATTAGTCAATATCTACAGGGCAATAATCATTGTATTCCACGTGTCACATTTCACTAGCATTTCTGGGGCAAAAATTACTTGAATTATTTAATCAAATGACTACCTAAATATAAGTCTTCAAAGTAGCTCAAAGTACACAAAAGGTAAATAGCTGGGAAGATTGCATGAGCTAGAACATCCAGTAATCTTGTTTACCTAGTTCAATGTATTTCATGATTTTTTTTCTGACATTGAGATCAATATTGCCTGAAAGGTTTTTTGAAACTGCCTAAACTTGTGTCCTAATTAGAGTTGAAGTTTCAGTTCTTAGGTCGATTGATAGTGATAGGATGACACTTTATAGCTAACAGAGTTACAGATTATGTTGGAAAAAATAGCTTCCTATATGTAATAAAGAGGATAAAATCTGGGAACTATATACTAGGGGTAGAAACAAGGCTTTCTAGGGGAAAACATAATAGGTGCTGATGGAGTAGGACATTTAATAGTATGAAACAATGTAAAGATGAGATCTATGGTTGGATGTGTGCCAGCAGACAGTGTGGCTGAGAGGGACAGCACTAGCCCTGGCAGAGTTCCAGACCCGAATATGGAGTTGGAAACCAGCAATTGGAGCTGCTGTTCAAACCAATGACCTAGCAGTATGGATTGATTCCACCTCCCATGCACTAGGAATCAACCCTACTTCTTCTAGCCTGCCTGATCTATGTAACCTAGAGATCTCAAATGAAGAAAGGGATCCTAAAAAATACCTATTCCTAGATTTCTCATGTAGCCCAAGAACTCAGAGCTAGGGGATACATAGAATTTGATTTGCAAAAGCAAAGTAAGACATTTCTGGAACACAAATATAACATGCTAAATCCACTCCCACTATAGTAGTTAAGCCTTTAGTTAATGACATTACAAGATAGTATTATTCTTCATTTACTTTTACATTCAAGACAGACTTAGCACAGAAGTTTTTACATTGGAAATATGTGGATTGAAAATATAATAAAATATATTTCAGAATATAATCTGCTATGAGATCCAGTGATGCTGGTAAATGAAAAAGCTTTACTTTTTATTATGTGAAATTTTTATCAATTATAACTTCACTGAAAAAGACTTTAACTTTAGATGAAAAAACATATTCCTTTAACAGGTATTTCAGAGAACAAAGTGAGTTATCAGCATAATATATCATCTTTAAATAGGCCATAACATCTTTTATTGTTAAAACCCTGTTGATCCATGCATCCTTTCAATGGGTATTTATGTATCCAGTGACATGTAGATGCCAGTGTGCTGTAGGCACAGCAAAAAACTGAACAGGTGAAGTGACAGCGAATTAACACTGAAGTAACAGCAAATTAACACTGAAGTAACAGCAAGAAGAAAAATAAAATACATGATGTGGAAAAAAATTAAAATTAAAGGGTATACAAAGTATCAGGCAAACAAAATTTATTGAAGCAGTCACAGGAAGACTTAATGAAAAGATAATTGAACGTGAACCTAAAATTGTGGAAAGAAAACATCATATGCAAATTACTAGGCAGACAATTTGCATATGGTGACATTCTGTACAGGGATGTAAAAACAAAACAGCAAAGCTATATTTACCCTGGGAAGGAGCACTGGACACATGAGGGATGGTTAGGAGCAGCAAACAAGTCAGTATGGCTAGAACTCACTGACAGGACAGACAGTGGGGGATATTAGAGAGGCAACATCAGGGGTCACATTGTGTAAGTTATCCTAAGGACTCTGAAGAAATGGAAAGCCCTCTCATGAAATGTATGATAGTAACAGTTCAATTCCAAGGCTGCCAGACATTTACACAAGCATAATATCCATTAATTGTATTAAATTTCATTGTTATAAAATATTAACTTGCAGCATAAATTTTGCGAACTATTAAATAGCACTGTGTGTTCAGTTGCTGTAACTGAGATCTAAAAACCAGAAGTTAAAACAAGATAAGCATTTATTTCTATCTTGCATAAAAGTCTAGACAAGTAAATTAGATCTTGCAAATCAGTTCCATAGGTTCAGGGATCCCAGTTCCTTCTATTTTCTCTACCATCTCAAGTATTTTGCCCTCTTCAAGATGGTTCAAAATGAACAAATATTCTAGTGAGTGAGAAAGGATAAAGAGAATGCCTTTTCCATAAGGATGCAACCAATTAGCTGTGCACATTGTTTCTTCTCCATTGTCCCAATGGAGTTTATTTCAGTTACATGTAACTGAATGGGAAGCTGGGATATCTAGTCTTTATTATGGGTGACTACCTGCCAACTTAAAATGAGGAGTTCTGTTACTGAAGAAGAAAGAGATAATGGATATTTGAGAACAATTAGTGTTCTATAGTTTAAGTAGATTCAAGTAATAATTTTATTTTTAAATTTACTCAACTTCCTTTAAAAACAGTGTGACAAGAAGGACAGAGTAGCAGTAGCTGAGCAAACACTAAGGGATGGTGATTCCATTCTAGATCAACCACGACTAGCTGAACAACCTTCAGTCAGTCACTTAATATCAATATTCATTCCTTCTTTTGTAGTACCAGACTGAAAATACTCAGATACACCTAAGAGAAGCATTGTCCCTAAAACTTTTAAAGTCAATTTATTATATGCATAATAATGGAAAATACTGAAGCCTGCACAATGATACAAAAACTCAACAGCAGAAATATCTGGCTTCCAGCTCAAAGCACATCAGATGTGTCTCTTGAAAGCCACTATCAGTTGTTCTACCAGTTTGGAAGTTTAAAAACTACAAAAGTCAGGTAAAAATAATCTGTTCTACCTGTGTCCAGATGGAACTCTGAAACTGCCTCAATGACAGGGCACAATGACCCAACTGAATGAACACAGGACAACTGGCTGATACTCTAAGATCACAGCTAATAGACCAGCCAGATAACCTTCCAACATGCAGATAGAAATGAGCAGTTCACTTTAGTACAGCCAGTGAATCTGGTTACCACAGTATTCATTCACAGAAAACCATTGGTTGTAAATGTGCCAGAGAACTCAAAGAAATGCTTTATTTGGGTTTTACAAGTCACAGCAGATGCTAAATGACTCTCTCATGTGTTGTATCTTGCCAGGGATTTTGTTTCCTTCATTGACTGCATTTCTTCACAGTCCATTTGGGATTCTGACATTTTGCTACCAGCTTTCAGATGCTAGGAGAAGGTTCATTCATAAGGCCAAAGCCAGTCATGCCAAAAAAGTCCTTTGTTGCTCTCTGTATGAGAGCACGGAAGTCTCTCTCGGAAAGAGAGAAATGAGAATTTTCAGTCTTCAAGCTGTGGCTGGTGTCAGATTCCCAGCAAAGCAAGTGAGTCTGAGAAAACAGTAACCAGGCATAAAACAAAAAGAAATTATCTACAGTCTACCAATATTGTGAAAAGAAAAATAAAAAGGTTGAGAGGCTTATAAAATAAGCAGAAAAGCAAAAAAATTTACATACTTCCCTTTCCATTTAGGTACTAACAGCTATAATCTATTTGAAACAAGTTTAATGTTTAGACACTTCGGATTTCAATAACTTTTGTTTAACCTTGTTGAATGAGCAACACGATTAAAATAAATGATTAAAACACGTACTGCTGTACATTATTCAAATGTTCTATGGGAATCAGTGATGTCTATTTAATGGGTTAATTTGATGTTCAGTTTAAAAGGCAAAATCCAGTTATGATGACAGAGCACAAATAGATAAAGGCTCAGATTTGCAACAGCAGCAACAAACCCCACAGATAATTTGACAGAACAGGTCTCTGTACATACATTTAATAATTGAGGTGCTGAATACACAAGGTTCAATTTATTCGCTCTGGTCTACTTATCACAATGGGACTCAGTCACTGGAATAAAATTTTGAATTTTCCATCTCGTTTTGGCTTTTTTTTTTAAGTAAGGCATTTGATAATATGAGTTGAAAAAATAAAACAAAATGTCATTGCACAGCAGAAACTTTCAGAGCCAAAATCACTCACCTTTTCACCAGCCACCTGTCATGAATATATCTGTAAAGTTACATTTTCTTCACAAACAAATCTTTACAAATTACTTTTGGAATCTAAACTAAAAAAGCAGTTATGTTTAGTTAAAACATCATTTACTTTAGAGTTGTCAAATGAGGATTTCAACCATGGCTCCATCAATTTCCCAGTGATTCAATGATTCAATTAATATACTCAAATCTATTTATATATCTATATTTATATATATATAAGCTGGCTTGTTGTAGGCAATAAAAATATTAATTCATTTTCTAACTTAAGACTACAGAGAACAGTAGTAATAATGTTCTCAACCCAGTACAGTACAGTGGGTTGAGAACATTAACCCTGGTGTCAGACTGCTCGGTTATCTTAGAGCTTTTGAATTCATACCTCTCTGTGCCTCAGTTTCCTCATGTATAAAATTGGTATAATAATTGCATGTAGGCTTAGGGTTATTATGAGGATAAGCTGAATTATTTAATTGGAGAGAGGGGCAAGGAGATCAACCAATGAGTAAAGAGGCCAGGAACCTGCACAGAGCAATTGCATTTAGTGCACACACTTGAGCCATGCAACGGACATGACAATTGAGTCTCCTGGTCAATTATGGGCCAGTGTGAGGCAGGGCAGAGCTTACTCCCAGAGGAAATGAGCATATGTGTAGACATCTAGTATGTGTTAGTCAGGGAATCAGAAAGAATCTCTCAAGGGCAAGTGCTACCTGAGTGGGCAGCTTGGGTCTGAATGCATCCACGCTGGGGCTGTGGAGACCGCCACCCACATTTGCTGGGTCCAGAAGCAACAACAACAAGCTGAGATAATAACAGCCAGAAAGGAAAATCAGTGTTTCAGAGGCAGTCACATAAGAGAGCCTCCTGCTCCTCTTCCTGGTCTCACAACACCACAATAGAAATGATGAATGACTTACTATCTTATTCATGAAGAGTGCACAATAAGCTGGCAAGACAAACACACAATTAACTCAAACATCTCATAATGAGGAATTCTTTGAGTTGAATCCTGAAGGATGAGTATGAATTTTTTATGAAGAATAAGGGCGAGAAGAGAATTTAAAGGTAATTAATATCTGATGCAAATACCACAAGGAGCTCTCAGAAGCATAACAGTGAACCATAAGTTCCAAAAAGAGCATTTAATTAGAATTTTGGGCCCCTGGGAGAAAGTATGACAAAGAGGTGGGGAGAAGGTGAGAAAGAGGTACTGCAGGATGGAAAGCTGGAGCTTCACACTGGTGTAACACAGGGTCCAGTGAGCGCTGGAGGGCTCCTCTCACACACCGCAAGAATGAAATTTGCAGACTAAGAAGGGTGAGAATTCAGCAGCAGATTTATTAGGAGCAAGAAAAACCTCCCTCAGCATACAGCAGTCCCAAAGGAAGTTACAGTGTTGGCTCTTTCTTTCTCTCTTTCTCTCTCTAAGGGCTTTTATACTGTTTTGCTGAAAAACTAAACTTTCATTGGAGAGTCCCCCTTAATTGCTCTCTTTCTCAGACTCAATTTTAATTTCTTATTCCCATAATGGGATGGTTTAATGTGTTTGTTAACCTGTGTTGTCCTGTACTTGTTCCTTAAAACAAAAGAATTGCTTAGGTTCAAAACAACTCATTGGTGTCGACTAATGTTAGAGGTAGTCAAAGCTTGAGGCAACACAGAATGTATGGGCATCAAAGCATGAGTGGGCCTTCCAGTCAGGTAGCCAGAAAGAAAAAAAAAAAAACTTTCAGTGTAAGATTTTAATTTGGGTCGATCGCCCTGCCTCATTAGGATGAAGGGCTCTCCTTTTATATGGACATAAAGAGGAGGAAATTTTTTCTGTAGGAAATTAGGAACCACAAGGAGTTTGAAAACAGGAAAATATGACAAGTGCAAAATCATATCTTGATCTCTATTTCTTCAATAGTAATGGGGAAAGTGCATTAGTGGAGAGATCCTGGCATGCAAGGACCTTCAGGGAAATAAGACCACTGGAACTATGACCCAGGCAGTTAGTTAGTTTCAAAACAATGAATGGCAACAAAAAGCAATGGGAACTTTTAGTCCCAGACATCATCAATTCTCACTTTTATAATCAACTGGTATGGAATGATTGTTTTTTTAAATCTTGGATATAAGAAATTTTAGAAAAAGAAATAAATATAGGATCTCAAAAGAGCACATATCGATATATTTCACTTGACCAAAAATCTCTGCACACATAAGCAAACCTTCACAGACCATCAATTTCTTCATATCTGCTATTGAAAGAAATGACTGATTTACTACATACATACATGTACACATACAAATGTAATGAAGTGGAGGGATACACAAATATCTCCCAAATTCTGGATGTTCATAAGGAAAGAGTGTCATTTGCTAGAGGTTCAACTCCATATTGACCCCACTGTAGCTCTCAACCCTTCCTTCTTTTCTAATTGAGGGAAGAGAAAAATATGGCAAATGAGCCATAATTTTTGGCAAAGCACATCTAAGAAAAGGTCTGCCAAGGTCAAAACTGAAAATACAGCAGCTGTTGCACAAAACATGTGCCAAATTCCCTCCTTGACTAGCAATATGCTTCTGCTTTCGGCCTACAATCCCTGACCAAGATATTCATCTCAACAGCTGCATCTCAATCTAGAAAGCAGGTGGGGGTATTTCCACTATATGGGAGAGGGTCCCTAAAAAGGAAAGATTAAATGTGCATAATCAATAATGAAAGAAATGTGTTATGGTTCAGATGTGGTGTCCCCCAAAAGTTCACATGAGAGACAATGAAAGAATGTATGGAGGAGAAATGGCTGAGTCATATCCTTAACCTAATCAGTGAATTAATCCCTAAATGGTGACTGAAGACAGGTGAGTGTGGCTGGAGGAAGTGGTTAAGTGGGGGCAAGACTCTAGGGGACATACTTTGTATCTGGAGAGTAGAACCTCTCTGCTTTCTGATCATCATGTGACCTGGTTTCCTCTGCCACACTTTTCCATCATGAAGTTCTGACTCACCTCGAACCCCAAGGAATGGAGCCATCCTTATATGGATTAAGACCTTTGAAACCATGAGCCCTGAAATAAACTTTTCCTCCTCTGTAATTGTGCTTATCAATTCTTTTAGTGACAGCAGTGAAGAAGCTAAAATAAAATATATGCAATCAGAAGAAATGTATACGGGAATGGGAAAGTAACCATTCTCACAATGTGGGTAGACACAGCATGTATCCTGACAGTTTGGAAAAGAGCCCCACCTTGTGTTGCAGAGGAGAGCTCCCAGGGCCCACCTAGGAGTCTGGGAGAATTCCATTTCTTAATTAGAAAGGCCCTGCATGGACTTCTGGCAGCTGGACTTTGGAGAACCCGGAGTGTTGGGGATGGCAACCAAGCGCCTGGTGCGGCAGCTTGGATTCATTAGGAGAAAATCAATTGCACCAGCAAATGAGAAACTAGGAAGAAGCAAATCCATTGTATGACTGCTTAATTGTGATTGATTTTGATTCCACCTGCTGGAATGATGGGAAACACCACAATAGCCAGGAAAATAATTTAATTTCCAGCAGTATTGCTGAACACATTAACTGGAGAGATTGATAGTGAATTCCATGCTTATGTTCAGCCTCAAGAACATCCAGTTCTTTCAGAATTTTGCATGGAGCTGACAGGTATAAAACAGGTTCAAGTTGATGAAGGAGCCCCTCTGAAGATTTGCTTATCTCAATTCTGTAAATGGATTCATAAGATTCAGCAACAGAAGAAAATTATTTTTGCTACTGGAGTTTCAGAGTCTTCTACTTCTGCAGCAAAATTGTGTGCATTTTGTTACTTGGTCAGACTGAGACTTGGGGGTTTGCCTGGAGTATGAGTGTAAAAGAAAACAACTGTTAAAAACCCATGTTCTTAAATTCCTGGATTGATCTCAGAGCAACTTACAAGATTTTCTATAGAAGAAAGCCTAAAGGACTAAGCGGTGCCATGCAGGAAGTGGGAATAGAATTCTGGGTTGGATGATTCTCGCAATACTGCTCTTCTTGCTTAGAAAATGATCAGAGATGGGTGCCTAATGAAAATTACAAGGTCCTTCAACAAGAAAGTATAAATGCAGAATTTCTAAAGCTGTTGGATTTGTCTATGGAATCATAGGTTCTCATAAAGAAGAATCCCAACATTCTGGCCAGAAATTTGAATACAAATCAAGAAGAAACACCTGCCTGCAACACTAGCATCCAGGGTTCCAATATACATGATAGAGAGCCTAAAAATACAATAAGTGCTCATAAAAAAGTTCAAATGAATTTACTTTGTGTGAATTCCCCTATAACAGTAAAGGATAAGTTACAAGTAAAGAACAGTAAAAAAGCTGGTCCTCACAATGTCGAAAGTTGCTTATTTGTTTTTAATACTAAGCCCTCTACATCTTTGGGACAATTGCAGTCTCCCAGCCTAAATTCATCTATCTATGTGCAGAAGCAAAAAAAAAAAAAAAAGAATATCTTGTAGTTAATACCAAATCTAAGTCTTCAACATTTAATTCATAATTGGTACTTGTCTCTACTACCATTCCTTCCGTTAATCATGTTTCTGAAATGGAAATGAGTTCTACTCCTGACTGTTTGCCTATGTTGGCTGAATGGGAAGACATAGTTTTACTGCCAGCATCTCAACCTGAGGAAAATATAGATAGTCTACTTCCTGTTAGTGACACAAATGTAGAGACTTCACTTAATTCTGGAGAAAGAATAATGGTTTTAAAAGAGACAGAAGTGCTGAGTCATGAAAATTTTGGAGGCATCAAGAAAACTTTTCAGGAGTTGGAGACCACTAAGTCCATTGTGTAGAAGAGTCCTCACACTACGATTTATAATGTAAAAGAAGCTAAATATCCAGGTTCAGATGCGTCTGCATGTAAGTTACCTGAACGCGAATTATGTGCCTTTAACAGCGTTAATGCCAATGCATCTCATCCTTCAGTTTTGGGGAAACATCCTCTTTCTTTAGGTGTCTCTAAAAGGAATTCATCTAGTCCCCAAGTTTTCCCACCAGCAAAAAAACAGACCTTCACTCTTCATGAAGAAAAGCCAGCATCATCTGATTGCTCCCCAGGAAAAAGTTCTTGTCAGAAGGTTGCCCCTCCCCATATTAACTTCTGCAGTGAATCTACAGGAGCCTTGGAAGAGTGGAAAAATGACACCTCCCTTATGCAAGTGTGGCCGAAGATCTAAGAGACTTGTTGCTAACAATGGACCAAACCATGGAAGAGTCTTCTATTGTTGCCCTATTGGCAAATACCAAGAAAACATAAAGTGCTGTGATTATTTTAAATGGGAACAAACACTTCAGAAGGAAAAAGCCAACAACATGGTTCTATCTCATTCCCCAGGGAGACTCAACTTTTAGTTCTCCAGTAACAAGCCATATTTGTGACAGTAATTGTCTTCCTACTAAAAATTCTTTGAGACAGAACTTCAATGAGGAATTGATAAGTTTTCTTTACAGTTAAACTGTTTTTACTTTTAGGACAACTTTTATGTGACTTTTAGTGCAGGAAAGACAAAAAAGTATAAGGCTACAAGTTATGGAGTCTTAGCATATCTGAATTCTGTAGACTGTATTGTAGCAGATACACACACACACACACACACACACGCGCACATACACACACACTGAGAAAGAGAAAATATATTTCATGCCTTCCACTTTCACTCACCATTTGCTTAATAATTGCCTTCTGTTTGTTCAGGTATGAATCCTAATTATTCCTTAAATTCCCAAACATGAATATTCTGGTGCTATTTTACACATTTATTTATATTTCATATAATAATGCTTGCTAAATTTTCATACTTCCTTGAAGAATGACAAAATATTTTATAAACTGTATTCATTAGGTTAAATATAATAAGCAATAATAGTACATGATGTTCATTTTTCTAGTTAGACCTTGAAACAAATTATAAGCTATTTTTAAATTATTTGAATAAAAAAATGTGACCAATAAAATTCCCTACTCTATTTTTAGGTAGATACTGGAAAATTATGATAATCTCCGGGTTGATATTTTTTACTTTTCTGAAAAATAATAAGTTGTTTAGTTTTATTCAAGGCTTAATTATTAGTTCTAATTTGTATGTTCACATATTGGAATTATTTAACTAAGGCTTAAAATCCAATGTGGCAGAGATTTGATTGATTGATAGAAACTGCTTCTATACCAAACATTTAAGAATACTGTGGTCTGGAGATATAGCTCAGTGGTTGAACATCTACCTGTCATGTGCTAGGCCCTGGGTTTGATCCCTAGTGCTATAAAAAAAGAAGTATCAAAATAAAAATTCCTGAGCAATTGATGACATTTATTTTGTGGTGCCAAATTATAGGAACATTGACATTGGTGCAGAGGAATCTATTGGATATTTTATATCAAATTTAGCCTCTGATGTCATAATTACAAAATATTTTAAATCAACAATTTATAAGCATAGTGTCACATTTTTAAAAATCACCTCTTCCTAAACTTGTAGTTTCTACAAATTTATAGATACCATGTTTATTTCATATGCACTATGATAATGGGATGAATTTAAATTGTTTTCCATTCTTTCTTCTTCAGTTCATTTTTTTTATCTTCCCACTAATAGTATTTGGGAGCTCTTGAATAAATTCTACATGTAAATATAAAGAAGAAGAAAATTAGTCTAAAAGTTTTCATCTTTAGATAAAGCCATTTATGTAGTAGTTCTATTATGAATTCTAGATGAAAAGATTAGGACACCTGTTGTGGGTTTTTGGTAACCAAAATGGGAAGGGGGTATTGTTGAGGAGATTTTTCTTGATATTTAGTATTTACTACAAGTTCACTGAGCCAAGTTAAGAGTTTAATTTTAAAAATTCAGATTCTTATTTACAAATCATTATTTCGATTTGAAACACTTTATGTAGCATGTTTGAGGAGAGTGTTCATTAAAAAGGAAAAAATAAACAGTTGAAACAAATTCCATAACACTGAACAAATATTCATCATAACTAGGATGCCTACCTTTCTTGGGTATTTGTAGGATGCTATACTTCTTTTTACATGATTCTGAATCTCCTTTTTTAGTTGTTCCTGGTCATGTGACTTGTAATCAGGGTTCAAAACAATAAAAACTTTTACAACCTAAAATAAATATTTGAAACAGCAGGGGAAAAAAAGGCGCTGCATGGAATATACTGCATGGGGTTGTTTTGGCAGTAAACTAAATTGATTTATTTGAAATGGAGAGAGAAAGAGTGGCAGGGATATCAGCCAAGGAGAAAAGAGGTCAGGAAACTTCATGGGATACCAGCCTTTAGCCCACACACTCAAGTCTTGTGGGATAAATGACAGTTGAGCCTCCAGGCTAGTTTATAGACCAATGTGATGCTTATTCCCACAGGAAATGAGCATGTGCACAGACCATAGTAGGAGTCAGCCAGGAGATGAGGCAGAATCTCTCAAAGACAAGTGCTACCTAAGGAGTCCGCTCCCAGTGCCAGTTACTGGAGGTGCCCATGACTTGGTCCAGTGGAGGGGGCAGTGGAAAACTCTGAGAAATTGTCTAAGACTCCATCATCTCTCACATCAGCCTGGCAGCTGTGATAGAAACACGGCCAAAGGCATTCATGGAAGTTCTCCAACAGGGGCAATGGCCATTTCCTGGCAAGGGGCAGCCACAAATAACAGAAAATACCTAAGACTCAAAATGTAAAGGAATTCTATGGTGATAATTGCAGTTAATAGCACCAAAGGACCCAGCAGTGATTTAGAAAATAAAAACTTGGGAGAATCAGAGGGAAAAATATATACCCTTTTGTACATCATCATTTAATTTTAAAACAAATAGAAGGAGAATGAAGACATATGGATATGAAATCATCATAATGCCAATGAAGCTTACTGAAAAATATAGGATATTTATTATTAAAATAGGCTTGTTTTCACCCTATATTAGATGCTGGAATAGCTGGACAAGAGCAAGTCTCATCCATGGATGTAGGTTTGGAAGAAAGGACATCAAATTGAATGTCCTGTGAGCAAACCTGAGAAGTGAAGGAGCTAGGCTGCACACATAAGGAACTGACAGTTTCTAATAAAATTATCCCTTGTCTACCTATGAATAGGAGTGAGCAGAAAGAGAAGTTCTTTCCCTAACCTACTAGTTTTTCTCTAGGAGAGTAGAGAAGCAATTCTCTTCCCTTTGCAGAAATATGAGGAGCAGGGGATGCTATTCCATTAACCATACAATAATAGAAACTACTATTTATTAAACATTTGGTGTCTGCTAGCATCATGCCTTGTGTATATTATCCAATTTAACACTCACTACAACCTTATAGGTAGGTATCATTTTAAAATTTTATACTTTGCAGACCAGTATACAGAATCTGAGGATTAGATATCTTCTTACTCCAGATTACACCATTAAGAGGAGTCAAAGTCTAGAATCTGTGCTTTAAATCTATTTTTCTGCCTCCTACAGGTTAAGACTGTGAATTACCTAGTGCTGCACCAGAAAAGCAAAGAGACTGGGTAAGAATGGGAGTGAATCCAAATTCCACACAGGGGAAGGGAGAGGGAACTGACAAAAGGCCCTTGGTTTAGTTACAACTTACTTCCTACAGGTGGTTAGTTCCACTTTTAGACACACTCTTCAATGTAAATCTATAGATATTTGCACAGTGTTATTTAATCATATCATATATATGGAATACATAGTTCCATATTCTAAGCACATACAGAGAAAATGATTGTAGACATTAACTTTGGTTGTGGCCCTCTTAACTAAATCTACAATCACCAGTGTTTTACCTGTATCTACAACAATTATATGTTGTTGCTAAAAGACAGCAATCTGTCAACAAAAGCATATTATTTTGTAAGTACAGAGCTACATCATGCCAAATTAAAATACTTGTAGTCAAAGACACTTAAATTGTCATTAACCTATTCAAAGCAAAATAAAATAGGTTGAACACTCCTAATCTGAAAATTAAAAATCCTAAATATTCGACAATCTGAAACATTTTTTAGTAACAATATGATGCCACAAGTAGAAAATTCCTGCCTGACCCCATGTAATAGGTCTTAGTCAAAATACATCAAAATTATATAGAATTACATATAAGGTATATATACATCAATTTTGTGTTTAGACTTGGGCCTCATCCTCCAAATATCTCATTAAGTATAGACAAATACCCCAAAATCAGGAAAAAAAAGATCTAAAATCTGAAACATTTCTGGTCATAAGCATTTCAGATAAAGAAGAGTCAACCTGTATAAAAATAAGTAGGTGATTTGCATTAAAGCTGTTATCATTCTTGCTATTTATTGGTATTAGAGCAAAAAAAAGGATAAAATACATATTCATATATGATCTGAATAGCTAAATCAGAAACAAGATGTTGTGATATTTGCATCTCCCTAAATATGTTTCCATAATATGCTTTTTGGAAGGCCCAACTTTTCCCCCATTTGGACCATAATAGAATATACATAAAGATAATAGAAGACACACACACACACACACACAAATATTCCACTTGCATTACCTTGAGATGGGGGTATATCAGGGCAATAAAATAAAAAAAAACAGCATCTCAAGGGATGCTATTTTTCTTTGTTTTTCCCAGTTACTATCCTTGGTAACTCTCTTCTGCCTTTGCTGAGGTTATTAATCCTTCCCAGGTACACAACTGTCACCTAACTAGATTTCTTCTAGCATGAAGAGAAATGATCTGGTTAATGAATTGATGAATGTCCCTGCATAAAAGTGTTTGTTTAAAGATTAGTCAACAACATGAACAGAGCTACAAAACAAAACAAAACAAAAAAAAAGGAAATAAATATGTGGAATTTTAAATACAAATACAGGAGATTTGCGGGGAGGAAAGTCTCCTTGGTTATTTTAAAGTTACATCATCTGTAAGTTATATATCTCTAGAAGTTAAGGTTGATACCAAGGACATCAGTGATACAAAAGGATTTCAAGTGTGTAAGCTCAGGAATAAACAGATTCCAGGAGCTCCAGGAGGGCCTCCCTGTTGTTTCAATAACTTCTATATGCAGGAGACTGCTAACTAAAATTGCCAAATTTCTAGATAAAAATCCATAAGTATCTATATAGAAAACAAAAATCTTTAAAGTGTTTCGCTATTATTTTTCAACTATTTGAATTCAGCCATTTATTTATTTAATTTTATTGAATATCTACCAGTTTCCATGTGCTTTTCAAGGCAATGGGGATATATTAAAGAATAAATCAAAGTAATCTGATTTTATAGAGCTAACATTCCTAAAGAAGGGAATATAAAAATAAACAAGTAACAAATAGGTAATATTATTAATTCCACATGTAGATGAGTAGAAGCTTCATGCATGCAAGCTAAAACTCCATGCCTACCCATATTTCTGTTGATATATATTTTCTTAGTAAAGTATTTTGTATTTTCCATACATGGATTTATTAATGCACTTGTATGCTTTATGTTTTTAGCCTTATCAGAACCCAATACTTCCCTCAAGAAAAAGTAGAAAAGCCAGAGAAATAGAAGGAAAACAAAGCACTTCTGACAAGGATTAGAGACTGAAGCTACTAGAACTTGAGGACTCAAGAGCCCAGCAACCCTGGAACCATGGAGAATGGGCCAGATGTTCTATGGACCATTGCTTCCCTCTCAGCAGGTCTTGGAATCAGGCTAACTGCTAAGAATTAAGTTAACACATTAGACAACCACTCTTTGTGTACAATATCACCGGGTCACCTGGGTGTTGGCATCTGGGGAACAGATACTAGAAAATCATGCTGTGATACTCTGGCTACCACTTTTACTGTGCTTTGGGATTTATCTCTGACTGAGGGAACACTCATGGCTTCTGTTAATCAAGAAAGAGGTCAATGGAGCCTTGAGTTATCATCTCATGGGACATAGCACATACACAAAAATAGAGCTGCTAATGTATCCAAGAGTTTAGGATCCCAGATCCTAGTGATAAGACTCAAAAGGTAAGTCAAATGCTGCAGGATTTCACTCCATTTGGTTAAGCTACATGGGCAAACTATAAAAGTTAAATAGGAAAAGAAAAAGAGAGAGAGAAAGAGAGAAAGAGAAGAACAGAGAGTTGTCTACAATCTTTCACTGCTGAAAAGACAGAAATTGTTCAAGACCACTCAACAAGAGTTAGAAAATTCCCAGGCTCTTAATTTCTCATTTTGAAATTCTAGAGGACTACTCCTAAGTACAGGGAGAATTAAAGTCTATAAAGCTAAAACATCCTGTATCATCTCAGTTCTAGTAGAAGACAATTCTCTACAGGTCTCTTGCATATCTGCATCTTAAGAGCAGAAACACCAACTGCCTTTATTCTAGACTACTTTTAAAGAATATTTGTTTAGTAAACAGTCATGCAAAAATGTATTACTGTGGAGAAAAGAGAAGTTTGTTTAAAATGTGTAGATCTTGTAGATCTATTCAGGTTATCTATTTCATCTTGAGAAATTTTGGGCAGTTTGAATCATCCAAAGTATTTGTCTACTACATAAGGTGTTAGGTTCACAGGAACTGAATTTTCTAAGTAGTTATCTCTACTTATTCTTTTAATGTCTGTATGATTTGTTGTTCTACTCTTTTTCAGTCCAATTTTGATTTACCTTGGTTAGACTTGATTAAAGATTTATCAATTTTGTTGATATTTTCAAAGAACTAACTTTTGATTATATTGACTTTCTCTAGTATATATCTACTTCCAATTTTGATTAATTTTCTGCTCTAGTTATTATTATACTTGAGTTCCATGATCTCTTTTATCTAAAGTAGAATATTAAAACACAAATTTAAAATTTGGACTTTTTAATTTATTAGGTAAGTAACCTAATACTTAAGAAGATGTTGAGCACATAACCTGTGGATTTTCTCTTTCAAAATGTTTGGTTCATTGGCATGTGTGGCTTATTTTACATCATATGAAAACAGGTGGTTCAAAAACACCAGTTGCCTCTTCACAGAATCATGAAGAGATAGGGAAACTGATGAAACTTGTCATTTTTTCTGATATTAATTATACTTCATGTATTGTTATGGTTTGGAAGTGAGGTATCCCCCAAAAGCTCAAGTGTGAGACAATTGCAGGAAGGTTTAGAGAAGAAATGATTGGGCTATGAAAGCCTTAATCCAATCAGTGAATTAATCCCCTGATAGGGATTAGCTGAGTGGGTAGAGTGTGGCTGGAAGAGGTGGGTCATGGGGGAATACCTTTGGGGTATATGTTTGTTGAGCTGAGCTTAGTCTCTCACTGCTTCCTGATCATCATGTGAGCCACTTCCTTCACCATAGTTGTCTACCATGATGTTCTGCCTCACCTAGAGCCCCAAGGAATGGACCCAGCCCTCTATGGACTGAGACTTCTGAAACAATGAGCCCCCAAATAAACTTTTCCTTCTCTAAAATTGATCTTGTCAGGTCTTTTAGTCACAGCAACAAAAAAGTTAACTAAAACACATGTAAAAGACTCTAGAATTATGCTTTATAAGATCCTGTTTGCAATGGCAATTATTTAGTTAGAAGAAAGTTGTCTTTCACAAATTTCACCAAATTAACTAAAACTACTCCAATTAAATTAGCAAGTTGTTTTAAGTTAGTAGCAATTGATGTCCTAACTGGTAAATAAGTGACTCATATTTGGCCTAGTAATAACTCATAAAATTTAAGATGAAAAGATTAGGTTTATTTATTTTCAATAAATCAGCTTGGAAAAAAATTCTTTCTTGAGTACTCAAAAATAGTGAGTTGGGAGGAGCTGTTAAACACAGGTCTGTTCTTACTAGATAAAAAGCATTGTTTATAATTAATTTGTGGTGATAGAAAGGCTTTTAATTAGATTTCTAACACAAAATAGAAAACAATAGTTTTGGGGTCTGAAACAGTGAAGTTCAGCCGTCCGCTGCCAACTAGCTCTTGCCAACATGTGATTTGCAAGTTAAATTACACCAGCTGATGACATATGGCACTACTTACTTCTTTAAATATCTTACTCAAAATGACTTTGCAGCTCTGCCACTTGGCTAACTACTAAATGATCTCAAATGCTGAGTTGAGACTTTTTTGGAAGTCATGGAAGTTGCCATAGTTTTCCTTAGCAAATAATCTAAAAAAAGGAACATAGATCTATGTTGTTATATTGTCCTGTGACATCATTGTAAGTCATATAAATTTGATCCTTGAGATGTTGACATTTGGATTTAACAAATTTAAAAGTTTTTTTCACAATTTTAAGGTAATGAGGTAGAGAAGACAAAAATCACCTCCCTTGGTTTTGAACTGTATCTGAGGAAAAGGAATGATGGTCAAAAGAGATGAAATCAAAAATCTCTTTGAATTCATTGCTCCCACTAGCATGCTTTATCCGTCAGCTGGTGAAAGAGTTGATACTTAATATTCTGCAGCAACTCTTATAATGTATGGTTATTCCCAGAGGCCTATAAAGCTACAAAAGTCCTTTTCCCTTAAGGTTTTAGGGTTGTTAACATCTATAGTTTTGTCTTAGAATTGGCTTGATTTGAGGTCAGAACTTTTGATCATTCAACCTGCACAAAATACTTGTAAAGTTTTAGTAGGACCTAACTAAACAACTGATGTAAGCCAATTACTGTAATTATGTTGAGACTATATAAACATTCATACACACACACATACACACACACACACACACACACACACACACAGAGTCTTTGGCTAATCATCCCACATTTCTTTGTGATTCTCATGAACACCTGTAAGAGAGAAACTTGAGCTATTAGGTTGAAAATGATACATCCGAGTGATAATTGCTTTTGTCCCAGTTATTTGTAGCCCCTATCCAGCCACAACATTTTGAAAATGACTGTCTAATATATAGCTATGGGTGGCTGTTCTCTTTAGATAATATTTGGCTTTCAGGCTTCTCTCCAGGTATCACTGGATTACATCACAAAAATCAGGCTTTAACTCCTTCTTTTTACTATATTCATCCTCTATAAAGCAAAGACTGAATGGATTTCTCAAACAAGACAACATATCTTCAACATTCTCTCACTGTATCTGTTGTCACAAGAAGAATTAAAATTATGTAATCAAAAAGTAAGGTGAATGAATAGATTTATGCAAAATAAAATGTAGATGAAACATAAAATGGTTAAGCATCTGGGATTTTAGGGAAGCTGGACTACAAAGGCCCTCACTGCTCAAAGTATAATTTGTTTAGAACCTTAGAACTGGAGGCACCCACTGGCCTATGCAAGAAGCAACAAGGGGCAGGGGAAACACATAAGACACTAGGACAGTTTCTATATAAAACTTATAAAACTTTTCTAACATCATTTTATATTTAAAAAAAAAAATTAGTTGTAAATGAACACAATTTCTGTTGAGAGCCACAGCCAAGAGGCCCCAGCAAACTTCCAGCTGATTGGCTCCTCTTCGGTGATGCTCATTGGGCTGTTTCCCCAATGAACTCTTTTGGCTCCGCCCACATGAACCAGCTAATTGGCCTCAAGAGCGGGAGGAGTGGGGGATGAGAGGCTCCCCAGAAGCCAGTAGTGGCAGTTGGGCTCTGAAGGAATTTCTGAAGAGCTCCTGTGGTGCTGTGTATGTTCTAAAAATAAAGTTCATTTCTGCTTGACAAGTGGCTTGTGAATTGTGCCCAGTCAGATTGCAGCAAATTTCTTTATTTTTATTTATGAGCCTCATGTATGTGAGTGAGGCAAGTGTTGTACCACTGAGCTACAACCCCAGCCCTCATTATTATATTTTAACAACCAATATGCTATATTGTTTTGCAATGACTGCATATTAGTTCTGGTCCATAGATTTAACATCCTCAACAGTGAGTTTTTCTAGCTCTTAGGTGTACAGAAAATGACTAACAAATACAACAAATCCTAAAGGTAACTCTATAATGTCTCTTCATGTCACCAATATCAACAATGCACAAAAAATTCTGTTATTGAAGGAAACATTATTGTGGTGTGTGTGTGTGTGTGTGTGTGTGTGTGTGTGTGTGTGTGCAAAAAATGATAGGTAAAATTTGAACACCTAATAGTTCCAAGTTCTTAAATGTATAATCCAATGCCTCAGCTTTGCAAGAATTTGAATACAGATTTTGTCATGAATACAGTTCCCTGTTCATGTTCTCTGAATTTAATTTCCACTTTCATTCTCAGGTATGCTACTCATCACACACTTTCCTCATCTCTGATATTTCTGAGATTTCCTGGAAAGTGTACATCATCTGTTTGTGAAGCAGAAAACCAGCTAAAAAGTTAGTCTAAACATCTTAAATGGTTTATTTGTGAGTGTAGAATTGGCAACACTTCATTCCATAAAATAGACTAAGAATTCCAATGAGCTGAGTGTAAGAGTTTAGTTTGGTAGAAAGAGAAGGAGCTATAGAAAGCAGAAACAAAGAAAGTTACTCTCCTTACAAGGCAGGGATAGGGAGACAGAATAGGAAAATAACTGACTGGTTAATATAAATTGTCTTCAGATTACCTTTCTGCAAGTATTAAAGCAGAAGGAACTACATTATAATGGTGATTAAACTGACCTCCTTGGGAAATTTTGTTGCTATCTCTGTCTCCTGATTTCCCAGAAAGCCAGATAACAATTTAGTTTCTTTTTGATGATGTGGAACTTGAGTGACTCCATTTTGATTTTGTGTTGGGGCGGAGAGTAGGAGCTTAGTCCAAAACAATGATCTACATTAATTTTATTTAACAGCCCTTTCTCACAAAGTCCTTCAACCTCTGCTTTAATCACCATCTGAGAACTGTCAAAGCCATTCAAGGAGGGCAGTGAATTTAACAGCTTACAATAGCACATGACTCTAACTGGTCTGTAAAATCATCCACCTTGTTCCACCTTTGCTTTACCTAAGCAGAGCCAGTCAGACTCCTTTCAGGGCTGCTAAACCTGCTGAGGAAGAGATGGTTCTCTCCCTCTGTGAGACCATAATTTTTAGGTGACTCCACCAAGTCTGGAGCTTTCAGCAGCCATCTTGATACCATACGGAGGCAGTCTGCCTGGAAACAAAGCCAAGATGCAGCTGCGCAGCATGAGAGTTGTGGTCTTTATGAGAGTAGTCACTGAGTGGGTGTTTTACATTTGAATGCCTTCAAATTAAATTAAAATGTTCATTTCCTTGGTTGCTATTTGCTACACTTCAAGTGCTTAATAGTCACATGTGACTACTGTACTGGGCAGTTCGGACATAGAACATTTCTGTTATCAAGGAATATTTTATTGGACAAGATGATGTAGGGGAAGAAATAGCATCCTAATTTTATCCTTTAGGTCTCTGGATCCAGTTTTGTCTAAAACTGGGTATGTATTCCATTCCATTTCAGTTTAAGCTAAAAAAAAGAAAAAGTAATAAAAAAAAAGCTTGTTTAAAATTTCAAATTACATTTCTAACCTTTAATACTTAGGAGCAGAAACCAGTCCTTGGCCTTTCCCCTGAACCACAGTCAGAAAACAAACAACTTTTTCACCTTTTCCCAATTTCTTCAACGACCTTTCCTGACAAGACCCAATCCCATCCTCTATTTCAGAGAAAACACACACACACTTACTATCAAGAAATCTAGGGACCAGATTTTGACAGGTGTCTCTACAAGGCCAGTTTGTATTATCAAAGATAACCAAAGTTAAGACATAGCTCAAAGCACTAAAAACATTTTTTTATACAGAACTACTACCAGTAGGAGAAACAGTTTAACTCCATACTGATTTGCACGGAGGTGATTGGGCATTTTAAAGCAAGGACATAAGTGATAATTTGCAGAGTTCTTCAATATAAACATGATCAAACCAACTGTGCCTGGTTTCTCAGAGACTGGGAGACAGAGGTCTTATCCTTCTTATCCTTCCTAGGATTTTCAAAAAATAGCCTACAGATCCTTGAAAAAGGCAACCCTTTTTCATAGGAAAAATGTTATAGGAGATACACACACCTTTAAAAAGGAAAAAAAAAAAAGACTCACAATTGTATGCCTTTTGAGTAAATGTACTAAGAAGTAGAGGTCTGTCATCATTTGCTGGTTAGAACAAACAGCATATTCTGTTTGAGCTTTCCAGAAAGGAACTCAAAAAGGGGATTGGGTTTTCCCAGGGACACAGCCTCAGGCTGCTGGAAGACATGTTAAAGTTTAATCAAGTCTGTGCAAGGCTTTGAATGGGATGTTTGTGCCAAGACTTCTTTGCAGTTCTTACTACCTAGATTTTTCCACAATGTACAGCCAAACAAATTTTGTAATTTAATCCACAAGGCAACTCTCTGATTTAAGTATCATTATCCATTTTACAGATGAGGCAATCAAAGTTCAGAGGGCTTAAACTACCTGTCCAGGTCACATACTAGTAAATTAAAAATTATGTTGGAAGCTAGGTTTTTGATTAAACATTTTCTCCCATCACCCATAACTTTATATGCCTACAGATCTAATTTTTCATGCATGTGTCTATAACCAGTTTTCACAGAACTGTCCTTGCCTTTAGATGACAAAGACCATATAGAAGTAAATAGGAAGGAAAAAAACTACCTACAAAATGCTAGAAACTTATGATTAATAGGCAGCGGGTGTACAAACGAAAAGTATACAACTCACATCCGCTGTCATCTCAGCAAATGGCTTGGTTCCAAAGTTGCTGAAAGGGGAAATTTGATTATCTTTGCTTCCCCAAAAGACTGATGAATTGAATTCAGCCTGTTATTGTTTCAGATACAGCATGAATCTTTCACAGGATTTTAATCAGCAGCATTATGTAACATATGGGAGTTATTTGGCTGAAAAGAGATTCTGTCACTGGTACATCCGCACAACATGAAAGGGAAATAATAATATGGAATAATGGGACTTTCTAATCTGGAGAGTAGCTTCCCTCTGAGAAATTCTGTACTACATCTGTTACTGTGCTACATCTTTACAACACCCTATTAGGTGGGTCAGGGAACTACTTGGGTATAATCTTAATGTTTCCTGGCTGATTCCACTAATATTTTTAATGCCTTACCTCTTTCTCTATCCCCACTTATAAGTCCTATTTCCTCTCGATTTTCAATCAATTATTGTTTACTCATTCCTCCCTATCCTTCACTTCTCTTTGTTGCTTTCTTTTTTCCTAACCCTATTTAATTAAAAAAAAAACTATGTGTAAAATCAGAGTTTAAATAGCAATCAAGTCTATACCTTAATTATATCATCCTATTTAAAGTGATGATCAAATGTAGAAATTACTTCACTTAATAATTTTCTTAGTTGTTAAAACATCATTGAAGGTTTTTGTTTAAATTCTTCAAGGTTAGTTGCATCACAAATAGTCCTTTCCTTCAAGCATGGAAGACAAACAGCTAATGACAATACAATATGGTAACTAGATTGTCTTACTGAGCCCATTAAATCACAGGAAAAACAAAGAAGTTTAGCACCCTCCTCCCTCTATGGCAGGTCAGGCCTGATTCTAGAGCCAGGCTCAGAAGCCAGTGGCAACTATCTGCATTTCCCTCTCCCCTCTCTTGGCTTTTCTGGACATACTTCAACCCACTCCACAGAGGCAGTGAGAGTAGACAATGAAGAGCTGCTTCACAATCTCATGCACACATGATGATAGCGTTGATTGAACTCACAGGTTACCTCAGGAATGAGCATTTTGTTTTAACTGATCTGTGAGTCAAATCTAAAGCTCTTGGCATATGTTTATTTTCCAATTTCAGGAATAATAAAGAATGAACCATTGGTATTATTGATAAAGCCTAGCTGACTCAGTAAGTACCTTATAGCTTATAGTATATCAATCAATAGAATAAGGTTTTATTATAGGATAAGTAGTGTTTTGCTATACTGGTTCTACTTTAAAAATTTAGCCTAAGTAACTCCATTTTAAAAAGAAACCATCTTGATTAGAATAAACAGTTAACCAAATTAAGAAACTTAAATTGTTGCAACTCCTGCCCAAACTCATGTGTCTACCCCATTCTTTGCTACAGACACTTGCAACACTGTAGTAGTTCTTTACTGAAGATATGACTTTTTTTTCCTTTCCTTTTTGTTTATACACAATACCCAGGCCAAATAGATCTAAATAAATATCTTATATGCATGAATGAGTAAACTACTAATAAGTCATTATTTTCAAATATTCTGAAACTAGATTAAAAACCACTTGTTTCAAGTATTATAAAAAATAAAGACTATTAGATTTATAAACCGTAACTAGGAAAATAATGAAAATGATATGCCAAAAGTCCAAAAACCCACATATTAACCTCCCAACAAGTTTATTAATCTTGAGTCACACTGACACTATGATTTTAATTTGGTTAAAATGTTGGCTAACCACTTTAACAAATACCCCCTAAAGCCCCATCATCTTCACAAAAAGAATTCTCCTTTTTGCTTATGTCTGAGTCACATGGCAGGAGTAGAATATGAGAGCAAGAAGCTCTTTACCATGAAGTTATTCAGGAACCTTAATCTTTTTATGTCAGTTTTCACCCACAGTTACCCAGAAGTTCTCCAATGGATCCCCTACATGTAGTCAGCAGATGAAAGTAAAGAGACAGTATATGCAAATAGTATGGGGGGTTTTGTGGTCCAGGTATGGAAATAAGCGTGTGATTTCCACCCACATTCCACTAGCCATGGAAATGAGCATGTCACTTCTGCCCACATTCTACTAGTTAGAACTCAGTCTTTGACTTTTAAGTTAGATGAAGAATTTCATTTTGATAAATAAATAATAGGCATAAAGCAGAGGAATTATTACAATGAGAGTGGAGAATCACCTTGGCTATGCTGAATAGAAGAGACAGAAAGCCATGTTAAGAAGACATTTCAGTAATATATATGAGCAAAGAATTAAAAGGACCAGACTAAGATGGTAAAAAAAAAGGATGACAAAAAAGTAAATGTGCATATATTTTGAGCAACTTATTGAGTGAACAGAAAAGAAGTAACCCTCTTGAATTTTATTTTATACATATTTATATATTTATATGTAAGTATATATTTAAATTGGGGAAGTCTTTTTGTTAACTGATGCATGTTTTGGGGGGGTTTGGGGGGTTTCTTTTTTTTTGGTATGTTAACAGGGATTGTGATAATAAAGAAAGATTTGGATTTAAGAAAAGTGCAGAAAGCACAGTATCTGTGGAAAGTCAGGGAAGTTAATGAGGAATCAGGGAAGACAAACAAAGGGAAACCTTTGGAGGTTCTGTATATCACACTGAGAGTTTCAATGCCAATGTGGGACAACAAATTGTCAAAAGAGGAAAATTTGCATCTGAAATATTTCCCTGTGTTATTATTCAACACAACTGTCAAATATTCAGATGCAAATAAAATTCTTGAATAAATAAATTCATTTTGGCTGTGGCAACTAGCATACAGTATGCATCTTGGAGAATTCTACAGAGATTTGAATTTTAATGTGAAGAAGAGTACCTTTAATGTGAAGAGTTGTACCTAGAGAAGCTGACTGGTGGCCAACTAATCAGACAATTGATCTAATGGAAATTAGCCTAAGTCACATTGTTGGTATAATGTTCAATGAGTTTAAAATTGCAAGCCATCCTGCAGCCTTTCAGGAGTTTATGGGAGACATGGACAGAGCAGCTGCATTGAGCAGATGGCTGTCCTTTAGTGGTAGTAACAGCCAGCATGAGGGACTAAATGTGAACGAGCATTTCAGTCTCCTTGAAGAGGTCAGCTCTTCATCTGGAGATTCTTAAGATGATTACCAGAGAATTCCAGAATGCACGTTCTCCCAGCTCTGAGCTATTCATGGTAAAAGATAATTCTTTTCTTTAGGTCTTGGACACATTTAATTCTTTTTATGCAAAGAAAATCTTCACATACATCCTTCTGTTTTTCAACACAAAACTGGTAGATGTGATTTTAGGCATTTATTCTGTCTCTAGTCAACAGGAATATTTTACATAGCATTTTTATTAATTCATCAATAATTATACAATAATCTACATATACAAGTATTCTATCGAATGAATACTTTTTATCATGCATATTCAAAAGGTAGGATTTGAAATTTTAAGCATACATATTTAGTATGCTCACAAACACAGTAATAGATTCAAGATGCAAAATGTGTCAGAAAAGTCCTAAATAAGAATATATTATTGCTACCCCATAATACAGCACCAAAGAATATTTGAGTTACGATAGTCCATTCTACATTTAATCTTTGTCAGAAGCAGATGAAGTAGACATCAACAACATTTTCAAATTACTAACTGGGAACCAGGCACAGGAGATAAACTTGCTGTAGGAAATGGCAGAGGAATGGCAGGACTGAACTGCTGCAGGTTCTGTCCTCTTCACTACTTGATGTCTCCTGGAACAAAAGCACAGTTTATTCCATCATGGGAAGCTACACATGAGGTCTGTGGTTGGGTGCCAGGGCATGTGTGAGACAGCTTTATTGCTGCTGTGACTAAAAAGATCCAACCAGAACAATTGTAGAGGAGGAAAAGTTTATTTGAGGGCTCACAATTTCAGAGGTCACAGTCCATTCCTGGGGGTTCAAGGTGAGGCTGAACATCATGGCTAAAGAGTGTGGCAGAGGGAAGTGGCTCACATGATGATCAGGACCCAGAGAGATACCACTGTCAGATACAAAATATATACCCCAAAAGTATACCCTCAATGACCCAACTCTTCCAGCCACACCCTACCTGCCTTCAATTTCCACTCGGTTAATCTCATCATGGGAGCCAATTCACTGATTAGATTAAGGTTCTCATGACCCAGTCATCTCTCCTCTAAACCTTCTTGCATCATCTCACACATAAGCTTTTCAGGGACACCTAGTATTCAAACTATAACAGCACATACATAGGAAAATGGAACATGTTTTTCTCCCCTCCACTTCACTCCCCTCTCCTCTCCTCCTTCTGGCTGCCATAATCTGATCACCTCCGCCATGCCCTTGGAGGATGATATTCTGCCTCACCTCATATCCACAGCAATAGAGTCAGCTGACTATGCACTGAAACCAAACCATAAATCAAAACAAACTTCCTCCTCTAAGTTGTTCTTGTCAGGTATTTTGGTCACAGAAACATAAAGATAACACTTTGCCTGAAATGCCTAACATTACTTCTGTTAGTGTTTTGGTTAATTTTTAAAATTTAATTTAACGCTATTTTTCTCAAAATGTGCCTTCTTCCATTTCTCAGACAGTCTTAAGAAACCTTCAAAGTTCCATAAATGCATATAAAGTGTTATAATAGAAAGAGTTTCTCCTCATTCCATGATTTTTATGTATCAAAACATGAATTAAAATGGTTAAACTCAAAAATTAATGGGTTAAAACAAAGCTTATTCAAAGTTTATTATCAGAAGAACCAATAATCCATGAAAGTCTTTTCCTCTAGCTTCCACTCAGATGAAAAATCACCCACGCATGATGACTCTTCTTCCCTCCATCAGTCTTATTCTGACAAATCAGAGCAACACTTTGGCAACCACAAAGAAGAATAAATACTGAAGCAAAAAGTATTTTCAGACTTTTTTCTATTAAATGCTTAGGGAATTATACTCCAGTAAAAAATAAAGCATTCTACAACTTATTATAAAAAATGTTCTGATTTAAAGTTTCTGACACAGCATGATACCATTGATTGTAGCAATAGCTCCTCCCCACCCCCACCCACCACCCCTGCACTCAAGTAAAGAAAATCTAAACAACAATAATTAGCTAATTAAAATTTGCATAATTATGATTACAAAATTCCAATAAAACTGTGTTAGTAACACAGTATAACACTTATCTAAGGCCAGCTATGTTATATTTACTTTCTGCTTTAATTTATCTCAATCCAAAAGAGCAATAAACAGGATATGTCTAGTTGATGGTTTAATTAACTATATTAAGAGGTTAGAAATTGTTATGATACTGAAAATCTTAATGTCCTAGAAGAGTATAATCTTATTCTTTATTTCCTAAATAGTTTAGAATTTTACTATTTTCTAATTATGTCCCAAATTAACATCAGTAAACAACAAAACAATGATTCAGGGGTTCAATCACTGAGAAATGGCAAGAACAGGAAAAAAATCACTTTTAGTGATGTGGAAAGGATTGGTTTAATGTATTTGACAGTCATACTGAAACAACAGTAATGCAAAATTGAAACTCCATTTACTTTCTACAGTGAGCAGAAACACTCAAGGACATTTAGAAAACAGAATCAAAGAGAAGGTGTAAGATAGATTTTATTTGAAGTTTTTGATTTATGTGGTTTGGAAAATCTCTAAGACAATGCAGGAAGAGAAAGACAAGAAAAAAAAGGATGTTAAATTTTTCACAGTCCAAAACAAAGGCACCCAACACAATAACAGAAGGAGAAATATCTCAGAGAACTATCAAGCTAAAGGGCAAAACTATAATGAAAAAAAGTCTGACAATTTTATCTTGCTCTCTTCCAAGTCTTAGGTTTATGAGTGCATTAGTTCCCTGTCAAACATATGATTGAATCGTAGTTACTATTTTAGCAATGGCAGTGCACAGTGTGAGAAAGTGCTCACACCCACACCTCAGCACTCTTGGTTGAAGCCCCAACTTCTCTTTCCCAGTATTTTTAATCATAGGTATCTAACTCTTCATTCACACAATTCTTAGATTTTTTTTCCAAAAATAAATGGGCAGAACATTTATTTGCTTTCATTTAAGAATGTATGACCTCTTTGTGTGATGCAGTCAGATTTAAAAAAAGAAAGAAAGAAAACAAAACACCAAAATTCCCTATTCAATTCAAGAAAATCGCATTTACTTTCTTGAAAACCATCAGTGATTAACATTTCTCAGGGATGATGGGTTCAAATCATTTTACACAGCTGTCATTGGTGACATTTTAAAGAGATTTGTCCTGAGCATTTCAAACTATGAAAAAACTTTGATATTTAACTGAAATATCAAATAGGGTCTGCTTTAGTGTTTATCACTAAATCTTTCCACATCTAAGACCTTTCTAAGCACTTATTTTCTCTGTGTTATCCTTTGGGAACAGATCTTGATTTCTTTTTCTATTCCAACATCTGTTTACATGCATAATAGTCACATATTCAGACATTCCAGATTTTAAAGTTGGGTTATAGATGGAGTTGGAGTTATATACATTTGCTTACATGAGCTAACATTAATTTTATTTCTTTCTCAAAACTGTTAGAAACAAATATGAGAACTGATGTCCCTGATCATTACCACTGGAATGTAGAAAATGATCACCGCCTCTCAGACAGAAACTCTTGTCCTCATTTCTTCTCCTCTTGATATGTTGTTTCAAAAAAATGCAACGCTAACTAAAATAGCAAACTATAATAATCTCTGAACCCCTAGGCAGGAGCCTCTTACAGAGGAGTAAAGAGTTTTTTAGAAATATAAGTTATTTGCTCAAGATTGATAACAAAAATTTTGATTAAAAATGAAATGTCTTCCTCTGTACCATTAAGCAAGCCTATGTTATTTCTTTTATTTTAAAGATTCCTTGGTATCCTGGGTTCCTCTCTTTAGCTTCTTTTCATATTACATACAGTTACTATGTGTATCTTTAATCTCCTCAAATCCTAACAGCTCTAGCTCCTCTCTCTATAAATAAAATGTTTATAGAAGAGTATAATTATTAAGAATATTCATTGGACAGGTATAAAAAGTCTTAAATTTTAAATGTAGTCAAGAGGTAGTAAATTGTACCACTTTTTTTGCTTCTTATATTTACTCTTTTAAGGGTCCTCTTAGCAAGGGAAGAAGCTCTGAATCTTTACTGTAGTTCTTTTCCTAAGGCAATGTTGTTGGTTTGCCAGGACCTCTGCAGTTCTTTCTTTGCTTAAGGAAATAATCTGACTCTGTGACAGTGTAGGAAAAGAATCTGTGATTAAAGAAAACAAGTAAATAAATCATCTGTAAAATATGTGTGCACTCACTACAGAATTTCAAGATGATTACTGTTTTTGAACAGCTTACACTGGCGCATTTCTTATACTTTCTTGTTTTGATTTAGGAACTTATCATCGCTCATTCTAAACTCCAAATCAAAGGAAATGGGGCACCAAAGGAAACAGATGTTCAGAATTTAGCAGTATTATACATAATATTTTTAGACTACTTAGACCTCTCATGTTTAGCTCATAAAACTTAAAAATCCAATTTAAGATCTGCTTAAGACTTAAAGAAAGATATTGTTAAAATGGAGATGCAATATCTGAACTTAAACTTTTTCTAATTATTGTCATTGCTTAGAGCCATACCACCCTGAACACATCCAAGTTTATCTAATTATTGTTATTAAAGAATCAATGGGCTGGGGATGTGGCTCAAGCGGTATCGAACTCGCCTGGCATGCGTGCAGCCCGGGTTCGATCCTCAGCACCACATACAAACAAAGATGTTGTGTCCACCGAAAACTAAAAAATAAATATTGAAAACAATCAATGGTTTTAGCTAGGCACAGTGGTTACAACTTCATACTCCCAGTGTCTCTGGAGGCTGAATCAGGGGCATAACAAGTTCAAGGCCAGAATGGGTAAGTTAGCAAGATTCTGTCTCAAAACAGAAAGAACTTAGGTGTAACTCAGTGGCAGAGCACCATGGGATCAACAGCCAGTACTAGGGGGGAAATTGGGGTCTGTTTTTGTCCTAACCTTAATGAAAAGTCATTGAAGGATTTTAGATAGATGCATTGCATGATTAGGTTTGTGGTTTACAAATGAGAGCTGAGCTGCAGGTGTGGCTGTTAATCTAGCTTAAATATAGTGAATTAGAAGGGCACAATCTGGACATAAGCCTATTTGGGAGTCTGTTTTCAAAACCTAGGGAAATGAAAACAGTGACCCAGATTAAAGACTGACTGCACATAGAGAAATAGTTATGGAAGAATCAAATTTAATGTTATTTGTGAATTTACTGACTTTTTGAAATGTGGGAGATATTTATGGGAGTGGAGAGAGAAGAAATGTAATAGAAATTCTAGGGTTCAGTTTGAATATGATTGCCAAAGAGGACAATAGAGATAGATTTCTAGGTTTGCTTTAAGAATGATATCAATTGCTAAGTAAGGGACCAATAATCAAGGGAACAATACAAAATAAAAGCTGAAATGGAGATAAAGAAGAAAGGCCAGAAATATATGAAATATAAAACAGGACAAAAGAGTTTCATAGAATATAAAGAAAGTCAATGTTATCACCAGGGTCCTTATAAAAAAGGCAGGAGGGTCAAAGTTAGAGAAAGAGATGATGATGGAAACAAAGATGTACGTGTATGAGAGAGAGAGAGAGAGAGAGAGAGAGAGAGAGAGAGAGAGAGAGGTGTGAATGTGAGGAATGCAGATGGCCTGTAGAAACTGGGAAATCCCAGAAATGTATTTTCCCCTGGAGAAAAGGAACTCATATGTTTTGTTTTGTTGTTTAAGATGTTTTTAGTTGTTAATGGACCTTTATTTAATTAATTTATTTATATGTGGTGTTGAGAATCAAACCCAGTGCCTCACACATGCTAGGCAAGTGGTCTACCACTGAGCCACAACCCCAGCCCCAAAGGAACTCATTCTTGACAATCCATTTCACACTTCTAACATCCAGGACTGTGAGATAATAATTTTGTGTTGTTTTAAGCAACAAACTTTCTAGAAATTTGTTATACCAGAAATAAAATATGATGCTATATGAGTTAAATTTTACAACAAAAAAATTTATTGATGATTTTCAAAGAGATCATCATTTTAGAAGAGGTAGTGGAGATTGTGGTACTTTGAGTGATTAAAAAGAAAAACCGACCTTTTTTCGGATCTGCTTTTGTCATATCTCTGCCCTTGATGTTGCAGGTTGGCAACTTCATCAGCTCCAAGTCAGGGAAATTGGAGACAAAAAGGAAACTCAAGGAATCCGCCACTGTGTGACAGGTCTCCAGATTCCTATCTCATCTGCCACCTTCTTTTCACTTTTCAGAGTATTCTTATGTTTGTTTTATAGAGAAAGTTGAGAATCTTTAGTTGCATTTACCAGAAGGAATAAGGAAAATAATCCCAAGTTGATTTTTTATATTATTTTACAAAGTTCTTCTTTATCTGTGTTTTCCATTTTTTCCCATTGAACATGAGTTATGTAAAATTTAAATAAAGGTACTTCTGTAATAAAATACTTAAACCAACATTTTACATACCCCAGAGTAATCAGTATACAACTGAATTTAATTTTGCCTAAAATAAAAAATCTGAAACAAAGTAAAACAGACAGATATAATAAATGCCCCCAATCCATTTTTAAATCATCAAAGACACAAACTCTCAGCATTTTCTAAAATGTGTACCATACAAGATGGTTGTTCAAAACAATTAACAACTGGTTAGGCCCATGCAGAAACTATTAAAATGCTTACCCAGCAGTGCAAACAGATATGATTTTATAATCAAAGTAATACATATTATCCCTAGCACTACACTGACAAGACTCTAAAAGCATTCCAGGGACAACTACCTTTGGAAAATAAAACAGTCTCTCCCTTGTGAGACTTCTTGTCAGGAATAAACATAGTCTCAGCTTGATTAAATTCAAAGTTTTATTTTGTCATGAGATTATTTTCTCATGAAAACTCTTCCCGCTTCTGTCAACACCTATTTATTGCCTGGAGAATACAATTTTCAAATGCTCCTTAGAGTGCTTTTATGCTAAACTGCTATTCTGCCAAGCCATCTCCTGTTCATATCCTTCTTTGCCAGCTGATAGTTATTGCCACTCAAGTAGAATTTATTCTGTAAAATGACTTATTCTATATGCTCATATGTTTAAGAAAACTGACACATCTAAAATTAAATCATGAGATAGCAACACCTCCCTAGACCTATGGGTACATTTATTTGTGAGATGCCTATCAGCAATAAATAATAGCAAGAAATTTGAAAAAGGAAAAAGGGATAGGTATAGAGGCTAAAATCACAGATTTTCTGCCATGCTATTCCATATCAATTAGTAGGAGCTCCTTGTTGAGAATTCTGCAATTATCTTGACTCAGATGGATACTATAAAGTTTAGTAAAAATCTT